>NW_017307130.1:46799-55939 GCF_000935625.1 Nanorana parkeri | reverse complement strand
AATTTTTTTCTTTTCTTTTTTTTGGGTGAAATTCTAGTATTTCTTTTTTTTTTTTACATGGAGAATGATTACTCCTAGAAAAGTTGTACAAATGTCACCAGCACTCCAATCCTTTTAAGATAGCAAAAGCTTCATTTATTGAAGTTTTTTGTCATATGACCAAACAAGCGCTTTCGGGACAGCACAGGGTCCCTTCATCAGGCTTTAGCATTGACTACTCATAGAGTCGGGTCTGCAATTATAGGAAGGCCAAACTGATCCTATTTTGGATAAATACGATTAGATATAGTTAAATAACTTGTTACTTGCCTGTGGGGTATGGACTTTAATTAGCTTTAAGGGCTTGTTCACACCAGGGAGTTGCAGTAATGTGCTGTAAAAATGCACAGTAACACACCATTAACTTAACAAGGCGTTGCATTGGCATTTAATTTTAATGGCAACCCATTACACCTTTACAATGAACCTGCATTTTGGTGTACTGGAACACACTATTGGCACCAAAATTCTGCAGGTGCTATTTTCAATTCACTGTGGGGTGTTGACAGCCCATTCATCTGAATGGGCTGCCTTAATATAACATGTTATGTGTGCAAGTATGTTGAAACCACCACATAGGACTGGCATGGTGTAAATGGATCCCTAGAGTGTGTGGTCTTTGTATAGGGACTTGGATCATACATACACTTGGGAACGTCAGCTGCCTTTCAGCTGTGCTTCTGTTGTTAGGCTATACCTTTAAGGAGAAGATAGCTGCCCCCTGGTAAGCAGCTCTTAATTTATGCATTGCTATATACTGTATGTCTCATATTTGAAAACTTACAGAAGTGCCATGACACAGCAGGGTGGTTTTTCACTTGAAATACATATAGAGAACCATTTTACCTTCAAACAATTTTTAAAGCCAGGTCTTAAAATTCCTCATCTACAGTAGGACCTGCCTGTGACTAAATAATTAAGTATAAGCAGCACATTGATGGAGTTATCACTTGACTCTCTCTCCTGCCAGTGTAAAACAGACAGTCCTGTTGAATGCAGTAAAGCATGACAAGAAATCACTTCTTGGACCCCTGTCATGTGGTTGTAATCTACCTGACCTCATGCTGTCACTGGAAACCATAAGTTTCAACTCGCCAACAACACTACAAATCTGTTGTGGGTGTGTGTGGCTTTTATTGATTCACATATTAAAAGCTTAAAAATCCATGTTTTTTGGTCCGAATAATAATGGTCATTTATCAGTTAATTCTTACAGGCAAAACATCCTGTTTGATATACTGTCATACTGAGATTTGCAGTAAATCTACCAACAGTAGAATCTTTTCCTTGAGTGCATCTGGGATTTTTCTTAAACCTCAAAGATTCCCTACGCCCAAAAGAAACAAAATATGTGTAAAAGATAAGATATTCAAGTGGAATTAGATGCTATCAGCATGAACACTCACAGTAAAAATTGATTAATTCTTTTGAAACAGCTCATTCTTTACTGAACGTGGAAAATAAATGGTTTGAGAACAGATTAAGACAACACAACCAAAGAGAAAAGAAGTACTCTTTTTTGTTCACAATATAATCTCTTAAAAATAGGAGAAAACAGCAGGTGATGAGCATTACTACTGCAAAGTTATAGCCAATCAGTGTTAAAAATAATATCAAAGAATGTTTTTGTAGCTCCAGGTAAAATACAACCCATGCTTTAGAGGCAGCAAGACAATTTCAATCTCATTTACATTAGTTTGAGACTGCACTGGAACTTGTTCCTCTTCCTGTGTCAAAAACTGGGACAATACGCCTGTCCTGTCAAGTAGTACATATTGAGATTATAATTGTGAGCAGAGGGCAGACAGCAAGTGCCTTTCAAAGTAAATGTATGCTTTGTAGAACAACACGGTGGAGTCAAATCAAGAAAGGGAAAAAGATTGTCAGAAGTGCTGCTTTTTATCAATGTAAAACTTCAGCATCACACAAAGATATGCCAATAATACAAGCATGGAAAAACTGCAATTTAAATTTGCATTTTAAACACATTATTTAAATATGAAGTTTCACCTCAATAGTGAAGGTCATTATAGGATGCAGCCTTGCCAATTCTTGTTCAAAGCCTTTATATAAGTAATTAAACAATAATAAATCATGTAGACAAAATAATTAAAGCACAATTCTCAAGTGTAAGAGAGTGACTATAGATGTGCAATGGAGCACCATAAAATAAAGGTGCCATATTACCGCTCTCCAGTTTATTTTTGTATTGATTATATTTTGTTTATCAGGCGCATAGTTGTTACTATGTGTCTGAAAGGAAGAGAACATAGATATCTAGACAAAATGGAAGATATCACTCAGCCAGAAAGGAAAAAAAATGTCCAGTGCCAGTTATGTGGGCTGTTAAATCTGAAGATTGGGTAGAGTTACACGTATCTCACCACAGGCAGTACTTCCACCCATGTGTTAATATAGCATCTCAATTCCCAAAAATTAATGGTTTATTCTCTTTTAAAAAAGTGGGTAGAGCCAGGCACGTGATCCTTAAGAGTACTTCTGTGCTAAAAGAAACATGTAGGCTGCCACTCGTTGACTTCCTATAAGCCTGCATTCACTCCTGAGTGACATGAAATATGCACGTTTTTGGAAATGTTTACGTGCATTTGACACGTGTATATAAAGTTGCATGTTCTTGCAAGCAGATCTTGTCACATTGATGTGGATGGGCAAATGCGTACAAATGTGCAAAAAAGGGCATTTTTGAGAGTGTATGGGGCCAAGAAGCGCAGAATCTACAGAAAGAAGCTTATGTACTTTCTTCAAGCAACAGGTGTTTTGCTTCAAGCAACACAGCTCAGATGCAAACATGGCCAAAGCAATGAATGGGTTTTTTTTTGAGAATTTTCTCTGGCAGAAAAAGCACGACAAAATACTAAGTGTGAATGATGGCTTAATGATGTCAAGAGACGGCTCCGTCAACTGAAATTCCAATATTCAATGCTGTATCCTACTACACTTCGGGTGATCGCGGATGGCAAAACCATTTTCTCTGATACTCCAAGGTGGATGTTGAGGGGAGATATGTTTTCCTACACTGTATCCTGTTTGGTGTGGAGTATGTCCTGGCCAATGTTTACATACCACCTCCCTACTCCAGTGGAGCACTTAGAGATGTGGTTTCCTTCCTTAAAGATAAACTGCCTTTGCCTGTTCTGAATGCAGGTGACTTTAAAAACATTAGGTCTGCTGCTTAAGATAAATTGTCCCCTACATCTACTAATTCGCCCACTACTGTCACAGGTTTCGGACGATTTAGCACTGGACAGGGAATGGATGATGCTTATCGGCTCCGACATCCCACAAAATCCCAATTTACATGTTTCTCCACCTCTCACCAATTCTCCCCCTTCTCGTGTTGGTGGAGATTCTACCCATATCTCTATCGGACCAGGCTCCGATGATAATCATGTTCAAAGCAGACATATGCCTGCTTTGAACATGATGTCTTTACCTTGGAAACTTGATCTAGTTAACCTCATTCTCTCTTGATGCTACGCTGGAGTCTGATTTATCCTTCTTTTTAAGTATTAATGTTGTCTCAGCCTCCCCGGGATGTGTCTGGGATTCACTCAAGCTCTCGTTGATCACTCGGGAAAATAGGGCACTGCGCTCAATTGACATTGCCAGGGCATTTGATAATGTGGAGTGGTCGTTTTCTGTGGGTAGTACTTTCAAATTTTGACTTCGGCTCTCAGTTCATTTTGTGGGACAAATTGTTATATGCAGCGCTGTCTGCTTATATCCGTGTGGACAATGCTCTCTCCCCCCTCCTTCCCACTGCAGAGAGGTACTAGGCAGGGGTGCCCTTTGTCGCTCCTGCTTTTTGCCCTGGCCATCGATCCTTTGGCTGTGATGAAACGTACATCCTCACAAGTTAGAGTGTTTGTTCGCAGTTGTCATGAGGAGAAAAATCACATTGTACACAGAAGACACCCTTTTGTTCTTGGTGGATACCCAGTCCTCCCTCACTGCAGTCATGGCTCTGTAATGCACCTTTGGGCACTTCTCTGGTCTTCATGTTAACTGGAATAAATCTACTCTGTTACCCACTGATCTCCTGCAAGTCCCGCTACTTTTTAAGGCCTCCCATATGCAAGTAGTTTCCACCTTTACGTACCTGGGAATTAACATTACAGCCCACCCTAACCATTTTCTGGAACATAATATCATCCCCCTTTTTCCTATATTTACTGCCCAATCCAAGGTTTGGAGTAAACTTCCTCTATCTGTAGTGGGCAGGATTAACCTAATTAAGATGAACTGGATGCCACAAATACATTACTTTCTCCATAACTCCCCGTGCTAGATTCCCCAGAAGATTTTTAGAAGATTGAACTCTATATCTAGGGAGCTCATATGGAGGAATAATCCATCTCGTATTTTTTTTTAAAATAAATTCTTTATTTATTGAAGAAAACATTTTTTCCCCGTATACAAACGGGTTTTTCAAAGGGGTGTCCAAATATGCAGTACATACATGTCATTACTAGCTCAATATAGACATCAATCATGGACAGAAAGGGAAAACTTAAAGGGTGAAACAAATACGTAGCAATAGAAAGGCAAGTGTCGCGGCCTAGATCCTGATGATGACATGGGGGCGATGATTCGGGGCCCCCGCTGTTGGGTCTCGTTGCATGAAAGAGTCTAGGGTGATTACCCGATCAGGAGCGGGGGAGCCGAGGCACACAGGTGGGTCAGGTCGTGGCATTACCACAGCGGTCTGTAGGAGAGTATGACAGTGGGGTAGTCTACGTTGGGGTACGGGGCGAGATTCGGGGTACAGGTCGGGTTTCAGCCAGTCTGGCACATCCACAGGTTGGGAGTCCAGGAAGGAGAACAAGTCGGCCAGTTGTAGTGGGTGGTGGAGAGCGAAGGTCCGGTTGTTCCGACGGACGTTGAGACTGAAGGGGTATCCCCAGGTGTACAGGGCTCCGGCCCTACGTATCACCGCGAGGAGAGGCTGGAGGATCCTCCGCATATGGAGGGTGCGGCGGGACAGATCTGGGAGAACGGAGACATCCGCGCCGTCAAAGGGGACGGAGCCCTTCTGCCAGGCCTTGCGCATGATGGTTTCCTTCTCCGCAAAAAAATGCACGCGGCATAGGACGTCTCTGGGCCGCACATCTCCGTCCGGTCTGGGGATCCCCACGCGGTGCACCCGGTCTATCTCCAATGGGGACTCCGGGGCCTTGTCCAGGATCGAGTTGAGGATGGCGGTCACAGTGGGGCGAAGGCCGGACGAGGCCGTGGCTTCTGGCAGTCCGCGTAGCTTGATATTGTTTCGACGGGACCTGTTTTCGAGGTCATCCTGCTGGAGCTGTAGGTCGGAGAGGCGCCGTTCATACGTGGCCGAACCCGATTCCAGGCGATCAATACGCCGGGCCAGAGTCGCCTGATCGTTGGACAAGGCAGCGACAGATGATTCCAGGTGAGAGACGGATGCGTGGATGCCGGCTATGTCCCTCTTCAGCGCGGTCTCCATTTGCGAGACCATGGCGGCCATGTCCTGCCGCGTGGGGAGGGAGAGCAAGATAGCGGAGATTTCGCTAGATGATAGCGAGGGTTGTTGCGACAGCGGCGTCGTGAGTGGGAGACGAGGTTCTTCGATGGGGCTGGAGCAGCGTGTAGAGGTGGCCTCTCTCCGGAGTTCGAGGTCGATGGGATCAGGGGCGGACGGCAAGACCGGGGGTTCCCGGGGTTGAGGAGGAGTAGTAGGCCGCGAAGCCGTACCTTGCGTCTCGGGGGCCATTTGCCCCTTGGAGGAGCTGCGAGTAGAGGCGGCCGGTGTGAAGAGAAATCACTGTAAGGATGTCTGGGAGCTTCTGTCGTCGTTAGAGCGGGGTTTGGTCTTCTGAGACATCAAAAATTAGGTTTTGGGATGCCGTGGTTAAATGAAAAGTCCCAGGTGATAGCAGAGCTCAAGCAATGTGCTTCCTTACGCCGCCATAGCCAAGCCACGCCCTCATCCACCTCGTATTAAACTTGAGATGCTACAGTACCGAAAAGACCAAGGATGTCTGTCCCTTCCAAACCCATGGATCTATTTTCTAGCGTCTCAACTTCAACATTTAGCAGGGTGGTCTCAGATTGATGATCCTCTCCTTAACGCTCACTTGATATCCAACATGTTTTAAGATATGCCACCTATGTCCCTATTGGAAACACCGAAATTAGCACACTCTTCTTACCCAACACCAAGGATGACTGCTAGGGTCTAGGTATCCGTTAGGGCTTTGCTAGGGGTATCACAATATACTGTCTTTGCTCCCCTGTGGCACAACTGTGGCCTCCCTGAAATGTAAAAACTTAAAGGATTTGCTCTGTGGAAACAAATGGGAATTAATACACTGGCTCGTGTCTATACCTCCGGCTCTCTTAATAGTTTCCAGCAGCTACAATATCCCTTACAGATAGTTTTATCAGTTCCTGCAATTACGCCATGCCCTATCTACCCATCCTGGAAGCAAGGATGTATTGATCTCTGGTCATTAGTTCAGGTATTTTCGTCTACTTGCACAAAAGGACTTATCTCAAAACTGTTGCCCCAATTTTTACTGAAATATCCTTTTACCTTCAGGGGGAAATAGGAGGAAGAGTTGGGAGTGCTAGATGAGGAGTGGGAGATGGCTCTACATCTGGTTGGTTTGTCATCTCTTTTCATTTCACAGATTGACCCAACTCTCTATTCTGCATCGGACATATAAATCCAAGAATTAATTTTTAGAATTGGGCTTTGAAGTGACTCCAATTGCCCTAAGTGTGGACTAGCACCTGGCTCTCTCATACACCTTCTGTGGCAATGCCCCAAACTAGTGTGCTATTGGATGGGGGTTACAAGAGCTATTAGCTCTGTGTTCTTGGTGCGGTTCCCCTGCTCTCCTAAGGCCTGCTTACTCGGCATTGTGGACTCTGAACTTTGGGACAATATGACTCTGACTGCTGTATCTAGGGCTCTGTTCACAACATGCAGAGTTATTATGCTTAAGTGGATGTCTCCTATTGTCCCAACAGTAACAATGTGAATAGAGGAATTAGACCGCTTGATTGCATTTGAAAAAAATGGCTTTTCAACATAGAGGCAACATTTCAAACTTTTACGATATATGGGAAGATGGCTGCACAGATGAGCATTATCCATCTCAAGTGGCAGCTGAGGCTGATAGTAGATATATAACTGTCATGTGCCTGACAGGTATTGTACCACTGAATGTATATAGGATGTTAAATAAGAGCGCTTTCTGAAGAAATTGACTACATTTAATAGGCAGACGTTATTGCTGTCCTGTACACGTGAATGGATGATCTGGTAAGGATGGTCTGAAGGGGGCTCTACTGTTGGCTCAATGACCTATTACTGTTTATACTTTTGTTTTGGTTTCCTCTTACTATGTCACAGCTATTGGTGCATTACTTATCTGTTGTATTTCTTTTCTGATTCACCATGTTTCTGTACTATATATAAAAGTTTTAATTAAAAAACATCTGATAAAAAAAAGAAAGTATACGGTAAGTCAAGTGGACACACATTTTCATGTGTTGCCATTGTACTCAATAGGCTCTCTAAACGCATTGATACATGAAAAAATATATTAACTTTTTCAGTTAATACATCTTTTAGAAATGTGAACTAGCATAATTTAGATAGCTAAGGAGAATAAAAGATAAAGCAGGTAATATATGCTGATTCAGATTAACTAAGGGTTAAAAAGGGGTTAAATAAGAATACATGTAAGGTGTTTTTAAGGGGACCTTTAGGGTTTCTTTACTTGGTCATATGCAGATCAAAAGGTAACACCTTTAAACTATAAATAAATGAAATAGTAAATACAATGTAACAATACATTGCTATACTGTTTTACTTGATAAAACTTACAGACTATTGCACTACAATTTTACACAGGAACGGCTGCATTTTGACAGCAGCTCCTGCCATGTAATACATGGCAATAACAAACTGTCATTTAACAGCTGGTAATTGCGGCAGGAAAGCTGCAGCAGGAGATAAAAGGAGCTACACCCAAGAAACTGTGTTAATATTTTCTAAGATACATCAACTATGTTTAAAATCCTTAAATGGTTAAAACACTAACTTCATGCTATTTAAAAGAGAATTATATCAATATAATATTATTTGGGTATTAACCCACTTAGGCCTTGTTCATACCAAGCGCATTCCAGGAGCAGAGCAGTTACAGACCGGATCAAAACTGCGCCAATGTATTCCAATGGTATTTTGGGCTCTAGTTCACACCGCAGCGTTCAGTTCCTGCTATGGAACGCATGCAAACGCATCAAAAATGCATGTAAACACCCTGAAACGCACTAAAAGCCCATTCTAAACTAATAAATAAAATATTTATTTTTTTACCAAAAATGGCCCAGAACGCATCAAAACGCGGCAAAACCCACTGCACTGCGTGCAGATCTGGTCTGTATTTGGTGTGAACAAGCCCTTAAAGTGCTGGAATCTACATTACTGCAGTAATTCTCAACATTGAATATGCAGAACAAAAAAAAAAACAGCTAAAACACCACAGCAGCATTAAAAAAAAAATAGCAGTCATGTTTTACATATATACAGTGCTTTACTGCACTTATCCACCTCACTAATTTTGTCTGTGACCTGGTGATCCTGTAACACACTTGCTGTTAAAGCTGGAAAACCTTCTTTGCAGCCTCTCACACATGCACACAAGCCCTGACGAAAAAATGCCAGTACATATAAGTGTCTCACAGTCACAATTCAGACCTGCTTTAAAAGTATGAATGTGATTTGTGATGGAGGAAGCAGAGATAAGGGAAGCTTCCGAAGGTACACTCCTGCTGTCCCTCTGTGGAGCGGAGTGCTTGTTCTGCAGGCTATTAAACAGAACACTCTGACATAAACAGAGTCACTGTGTTGGCTGAACAGTATTAATAGCTTACTGAATGCTTTCACTTGTTGCCTGCAACGTTTTTTTTTTAAGATTCCATATATAATAATGATAATGTCTTGACAGAAATACTGAATCTAATTTGCTTGCCATAATGCCTAGGAGTGAAAATCTAATGAAAAAAAAATATTGTCAAATGACTAGTTTTTACCTATAGAAATA
>NW_017307130.1:2090-46763 GCF_000935625.1 Nanorana parkeri | reverse complement strand
TACTATATTATTATAATACTATCATAAGATGTCCTGTATTAGTACTCAGTAAAAAGCCTAGAACACTAATAGCACACATTTATCTCTCCAGTCAACAGCTTTTCCTCACTCTTCATAGAAACTATAGAGATGCAAGCAATATACATAGTATGTTACTGGCTTCTATTTGATCTCTGTCCCTCGCTATGCTAACTGGAACAATGGGATGCCTTGGATTATTACTTTTGCTTTCAGTTTCATGTCTCATGCATCTGACTTTAGAAATAGTAGCATAATAGTAGGATAAATGATATCTATATAGATAGATATATAGATAGATATAGATAGATATACATACACACAAATGCATATACATATAACTGTAAACTATTTTTTTTTTAACAAGATAAGGGACTACCGTATATACTCGAGTATAAGCCGTCCCGAATATAAGCCGAGGTACCTAATTTTACCACAAAAAACTGGGAAAAAGTATTGACCCGAATATAAGCCGAGGGTGGGAAATGAGGCAGCTAATGGTAGATAGATACCAATAAAATTATCGCGTCACTGCTGCTCCGGTGGGCGGCGCTCCGAGCGGGGTCATCTGGCAGTCTCCGGCCACCTAAATTAGGACCCGGAGACTGCCAGATGACCCCGCTCGGAGCGCCGCCCACCGGAGCAGCAGTGACGCGACGCTCGGCGAGGTAAGTAAGAAGACACCTGACGCTGACTCGAGTATAAGCCGAGGGGGGCACTTTTCAGCCAAAAAAATGGGCTGAAAATCTCGGCTTATACTCGAGTATATACGGTAGTTAAATTTTCCCCTTTCATTTTCTTGTCAGATTAGGATATCTCGATAACTAAACACAATATCTGCACATTACAGGTAAGTGGCTGTAAAAAACGGATGGGAGCATCTATAATTTCAACATGTAATAAGACAGAGCAAATTGTGAAGATTGTTAGGATAACAAGGAAAAAATGGACAGCTTAGAGGAATACCTATTTGTATACTGCCAATGCCCCCACTCTGCTTTTCCATGAATTCATATTGTGTTTTCACTTGTCACTGAAAATCCTAATAAAACCTGTGCTATGTGAGGTGCCCTTTCATCTTTTTTTTTTTTTACTCTCAGAAATTATATTTCTGTCTTCATCCTCTCCAAGTATAAAGCTCATCAACCTCGCAAAATGGATTCCATAGTGTCATATTGTATGCATATGCTATACATTTGAAGAGAGTAAGTTGTTTACATGCGCATAAATTATATATTTTACCAGTACAGAAGTGTGGTAAGAGAATGTGATACATGTTTCTTAATGTCACCAATAAATAAGTCTGGTAAAAATAAACTTGTGTAGTTACACAAGCATAATTTTTTTTTCACAAAAAAGAGACCTTAGAATATCATATACTTCACTTCCTAACCGTACAATAAATTCATGCGACATAGCATGAGAAATATATGCGGGCTGCCATTGCATTTTGAAAATACCAGCTGCCTGACTGACATGTACTTCCTTTAGTTTCACAATTTTTTAAAATATTACAGGCCTGGAACAAATGGGCAAAATATAAATTCTAATGAGGAAGTTAGGAGGGCAGCAATGTATCCAAGCTTGTTTTATCGGTTTTAAACAAAGGAACCTGCATCTAAAATGCAGTGTTTTGACAACTAAAAAACATGCAGCTCATTCACAAGAGAACTATGGCTTTTTTTGGCTCTAGTTCTCTTTGGAGTCACAGGAGGACATTTACTAATGTCCTCCTGTAACCCAAAACTCTATAGCGTGCTATTGCCCACTATATGCTGAGAGCGCAGACCTGTACTGCAGCCGGGAAAGATCCCGCCAATATTGTTGGGATCTTCCCCTTTCCATGATTGGCAGCTGGGGGAATCCCTGTGGGGAGCAGTGACTGACAAGCACCACTCTCTGCTGGGAGAAGACCGTGAGTTGAGCTATCAGCGGTTTGTGATTGTTCAGTTCTTGATCTAAAGAGTCAAAGTGTGACAGTTGCAAAGTCACATGTTGCATCTAACTATTGGGATGACTGCATTTCATCCATCCCTTAATTCTTATTCAAGACTGGTACAGTACATGTTCATTTACTTCTATTACTTAGGTTGACAATACAGTGGTTGATTTATTAAAGGTGAAGAGGTTGTTCAATCCGCAAAGTGAATGTTCAAATATTTCAAAACATAGCAAGCTGAGGACAGGACTTAAAAATCATTGTGGAATTCGCATATTACTTACCTGCATATAAACAATTTTAAAGAATGAAGACAGTAGTAAGTAAAAATAAATAAATAAAATAAAGGTGCTATCTTAAGGTTCTCACTTTTCCTTAGGGTAAACATTTTTTTCTGAGGCATTTTAATTTTCATTAAGGCATAGGTACAGACAAAATTCAGATTGAGACAGAACATGGAAAGGGTAAACCCCTGTCAGTTTATTGTTTGCTGCCTTTGTTCTATTTGGGGAGATTTCCACTCACTTTCTGCCATGGAGACACAACAGGAAGTAAGAGAAAATTCAGACAAATTGAGCCGGGTTTCCTTCTTAGAAAGCTATTACCAGAATAAGACTCCCCAATGAAAAATGTATCATTGACTCTTGTGCTGGTGACAACTGTAAAATGTTGAATTTCCCATAACCATGTGTTGGTGAAGATGGTAACCAGGACAAACAAAGAGGGATAAAACTACCTAACGAGGAGAGAGAGACAGCAATAAAAACTTGACAGGGGTGCCATTGCTTCCCTACTCTATGCAAAACTAAAAAAAAAAAGGTTTGACGATGCATACCTTTTAATATCGTACAGTAAACCTGTGGGTATCTTGCTGGATACAAACTAACAGGTGTAGGGTTTGGGAAAATAATATGCTGTCAGATCATAACTTTTTCATTGTGATATTTCTCTTCAGCACTACTTGGGGGATGTTCTTGTAGTGATATAAATGCACGGCCCCTGCTCCCAACCCAAAATGCAGTGAAAGGGGTGCAAGAAATTAATCAGCAGGCCTGAGCGCTATCACCTAGGAGGGTGCCTATGGAAGTGAGTGCCAGTGAATACCTGCAAATCTTACTTTATATCTTGTGAGATACCTACAGGTTTATTTAAGACAATGTATCATAACATGTTAAACTGTTAAAAATCATGCATGAAAAAAACAGCAAAGCAGCATGCAGAAAATATTAAAAATGCCTGCCAGCACCAGTCAGGCTAGAAATAAGTAGTTATTGTCATATCTTTTGCAGTAAAGCCAAACTCATAGATCAGCAGAATAAAGATAGGCACAGGGCTGTAATGTATAAGCATGTTTCATTACCATGGTTACAAGCCTTTAGAATAGACCTCTCTGACGGTGAACTGAAATTGTCCTGTACATCTGCAAAAACCATAAAGAGATTTTGTTGAAACTCTGACTTGATACTTTTGATGGCATAGGAATGCAAGAAACCCGGTCCATTTAATCTTAATTATACAATATTGTGACAGGTTCTTGTACCAGCTGAATATTTGACATAAGAAAAAATATCATGATTGTACATCCTATTTAATCGCATTAGCATATACCCTAGAGAGATAAAGTACATATGGTTTTGATGATGAGCCTTGTCATAATCAGCAGCTTATGTTAAGTTCAGTGCATTGGTGTGCAAAGTGGTACTGACATCAGCCAGCTGGAATTAACGTCTCTCCTGACATTTGTCATTGCATAGAAAAGGATTATGCTTGCTGCTGGCACTTTAAGCACTTCGTTTTTGGTAGCCTTGTATTCGTGATGAATGTGAAAGAAGCATGTGCAAAAAATAAATAAATAAAGAATTGCCTTAGAATGGAAATAAAAGGTATTCTAGTCACCTTTAGGCCTTGGAGTCCGTTTTCTGCGGTCTCGGAAAGCAGCTCCGGATTGCAGGGCCTCTAGCAGGCTATCCATCACTCCCGTCTCTTCGCCTTCTGTAAAGAGAGATTGAGGGAATTCCATCAGCCCTCTAGGTTACCATAGTAATGTCAAAGACATACAGACAGATAAAAAAGATCACTCTGTTATGACTAAAACCAGCAATTTTAAAACTAGACAAGCTTTTAACTGACTCGTATATCATCCTTTTCTTAATAAAATCAGTCTCATTTCGTTTTTGTGTTGCTATCTAGTAAAGTGGACGAAAGTTCAATTGATTTACTTCAGGCCCTAGGCTTTATAGCCAGCGACAGTAATCTCAAAAGGAATATGGCTTCTGTCTTATCTTTTTTTTGTTTTTTCTTCCTGAACCCTGTGTGTTAAGGTCACCAATAAATCAAGTGTCCCTTGTGAAAAACTGCAACTTTATCACTCCCTAAAAAGAAATCAGCTGTAGTTATATCTGACTTAAAAAGACCCAAAGGCGTTCAGTGTAACATCAACTCTCAATGCACACCTTTATCTTCATTAAGTTTGCCTTGATGCATTTATAAAATCACATTTAATTATTAAAAGTATGTACTAGAAGAATACAAGACTGAAATAAATGTTTATACCAAGCAAGTCAAACATGTACCTCTGGTCAAGTCCTGCCTCTGTCGAAGGATGCCGTATTATGAATACTTTATGCACAGAACAAGCCAGATTAATAGATCTCCACAAACTTAAATGCACAAATGTCTAGACGTACCAATTATTTATTCATCTCTCATTAGAAGCCATTCATGGGAAGGATACAGCTGAAGCACACTATTTGTATTAGGCCAGAACTCTGTTTAACTAACTCTTCATCAACACATGATTTGCTTGATTACAGCTCAACTATGCATCCAACAATCTTAGACAATATAATGAGTGTGCCATTTGCATTTCAATGAATAGAAAAGCTGATGACCCAACTGATATGATGGCCACTAGAGCATAGAGACTGAACATCTAGGGAATCTCCTGATGAGGCAGTGCACTGTGTCAATATAAGTTACATGAATAATGTGGCATAAGAGTGACTGCAAACAGACAACCTGATAAACATGCATGTTGGTACACTGAAAAAGAGAGAAAATATAAAGAAATATGAACCAGTGAGACAAGGATATCATAAATAAGGCGATGGTGGAGATAAACTACAGACTTAAAGCTTGAAGATGCATGTTTCAGGGTTTGCCTTTTGCTGGGATTGCTCTGCAATGTTTGCAACTTGTTTGCCATTGTAAAAGACACATTGATATGAAGATAAATGCCAGTTTCATGCTGTACAAAGAATTGCATTTTGAAATTCAGCAAAATTGAAAATGCCACCTAGGGATAGAGATCGGGAGCAGGTAACTTACCATACAACACACACCAGACATGTCAGATTCAAATACCTCTTAAAGGGTTAGTTCAACTTTTGAATACAAGTTTTTATGCTGTCAAGGGGCCCCAGTAGATTAAACTCTTAATAATGAAGATAAACAAATCTTGATGCCTGAACCCAGGTTTAAAACCTTGGTATGTGTTAGTAAAACTTTATATATATTTGTAACTATTTTGTGTATGAATTATACCTTGTTTTGTTCAGGACAAATTGGGCCTTCATTTGGTGCTAAATGTTGATGGATATCTTCAGATTTTTGTTTATTATTAAATAAAAACTGGCCCAAAATAGTAAAAAATTAACTTTAGGTGTATATTTTGGCAATTACCTGCTACCACAAAACCCCCCAAATTAAATTCTCCGACTCCTGTCATTCACTACAATACCACATATGTGTGCATTCTTTGTATCCCCAAAACAATAGTGCACATTTAGCTTTATTTTTTAATTTTTCTACCTAAAATATACTGACATTGACAATGAATAATTATATTAAAAAAAATACGCTACCTAAAACACACACTGACACTAAAATGACATTCATTTTACACTTTTTTCTTTTTACATTATTCTTTTCTAGTGAGGAGAAAAAAATACAAGTCAAAGAGGAGAAAAAATGTGGAACTAAGATAGCTAATCACAGACTATGTCAGTGATCATGTGATCAGAAACTGGTCCTCCAGGCTCCCTGAATCATTCCTTTTAGGCCCGCAGCTTTCCATGACAGTTCACCCCTTATGCTAGGGGAGTGTGCTTCCAGCACAAACACAGCTATGTATATATGCAGCCCCAAGGAACAAGGCCCACCTCCATAATGCTGAATATGTAAGCACGCTTGGTGGGAACAGATTAAAAATCACTGTCTAGGGTAAATAATGGAGCTTCTATTAAATATCTACCTGTTGGCCATGCGAAGATCCGTGTTGCTCCAATGGGAGAGAGAGAGAGTACACTGCACAAGCACGTGTTTTAACTGAGGTGCTAGGGGCAAGTGCTCAGTGTATGGCACAACTAGGTCAGACAGGGACAGGTTTTGGGTTTTCTCTGCATGACCGACAGGTATGGAATTCAAAAGAAGCACCATTTATCAAAGCTGCCCATTTGACTGTATAGTAACTTTTCATCGAAAGGTGAACTAACCCTTTAGGGCTTGTTCACATCATGTCCGGATCATGTCCAGACCAGGACAGTGTGTTCCCAGACCAAAAAAGCAACCAAATGTATCGCTATGGTATTTCTGGACTCTGTTCACCCCAGCACAGTCCGTTCCGGACCAGACAAAAAAAAATACTGCTGGTCACACTTTCGGTGGTCTGGAATGCACTGGAACGCACAGAAACACATACAAACACATGCAAATACACTGGACCACACCTGAAAGCCCATGTTAAGCAAAAAAAAAAAGATCCGGAACGCAGAAAAAATTGTGATAAAATCACGGTAAAATGCAATGCACCACGTTCCAGATTTGGTCCGGAAATCGGTGTGAACCTGGCCTTAAGCTGGTTATTCAATGTGATTGTACACTCTGTGCAATGTCATGGAGCATTACCTAAATTAAATGGAAACAAACTTAAACAATGCTTTAAATGAGTATCCAACCAGAGAAACATTTATACTACATAGTTGACAGAAGGTCAAAAGGAGATTGTTCAGTCAGATTGTCTATGTCAATCTGTCTAAAGGTGCCCATACACTGCTCGATTCTCGTACGAGAATCGCGGGAAATCCCGCGATCGTACGAGAATCGAACAGTGTGAACGAAGACGTGCGACCGTTTCTACTGTCCGGTCGCACGTCTTTTGTCTAAGGAGCATGATAGAAAACCAGCCGAGAATCGTACGATTTTCGGCTGGTTAGAACGGTGCTCGTGAAACAAATGCCAAACGGGCCGGTGTGCACACGCGCATACTGCCCGTTCAGCATTGCGGTCATCGGAAGCCCGCCCCTGAGGGGGGCGGGCTTGCGATGATCGAGAGTGCGATCTGTCACGGTTGCACGTCTTCCATACACTTTGCGATTATCGTACGTTGCGGGATTTCCCGCGATTATCGTGCGATAATTGCACAGTGTATGGGCACCTTTAGAGCTCTGGGTGGGATGAGATCTCCAGTCCTGGGGCCAGGTGTTACCAATGACCGGTATAGCTGGACCAGGTGGCTGAGAGTAGCCTTATTAGGAGTCTGGACCAGAGTTCAGAGAGTGTTGGAATTGTGTGTGTGCAGGGAGCACACGGACAAAGACAAACTCGGGTGGGTGCTGGACGCACACGGAACAGCCAATGGTGGCTGGGAGAGGTTGGTGACCCCAGTGACCTGTTGGACGCACTGCTGGGAGAGCAGAGTGAGCGCCACGAGGGGAGAGGTCAGGAAGGTCGGTGACCCTAGGACCTGTGGTACAGACTGCTAAGAGAGCAGAGTGAGGGCTCACGAGGGGTGAGCAGTGTGAGTGTCTTGGAGCTGTGGAAAGCTACCCGGCAAAGCTAAAAGACTGTAATTTATGTTGCGGCTAGAAACCGCCTTGTGTACAGGGGAGGTCTACCCTGAGGATGGAATTATATATTTGTGTTTGCCCTAAATAAACTGCATTTTACTTGCACCTCCAGTCTATATATATATAATGTTTTCCCGCAATCAGGTCTGTTATTATTGCACAGTGCCCACATAAAGCAGGGGCATGTAATTGTCTCATTGTGCATAATTTTCTTTGTCATTATGCAGTTTTCACACGCTTTTGGCAGTTTTATGATGTCAGAAGGGATATTTTGCAATGAATTATCTTCCAGCATTGTTAACTGATATGTATAATTTGTCACTGTTACCTTGCAGAAGGGACCCTGTGTGGTCCAGACGTTGGGACTATGTATCCATGTGACACATTGTGAATAAATCCAAGCTGGTTATTTTACACTTATAGAGTGATGGTGACTTCTCTTCATTTTACATAATTTGCACAGCTCCAGATATTAACCCAAAATAAAACTAATAAATGCATTTGATGAAAAAGGATATCCCATAAGTGGGATTTTTATGTCATAGAGCAAAAGGGGGCACAGTGAACGTTTGTGTTTTTTTTGCTGCTTTTACCATTTCAAAGCAACACTATGACACATGCAGAGAAGAAAAATCATGTATTTGAGTAAGATGTTAGCATATCATTGAGGCTAGATTCTCACTATGTTTTGCAGCATGTGTGGGTAAGGTGTGAACAGGCCTATATAATCTCCCTTTCCCAATAAACTGCAGTGCAGAGATGTGAACCAGCCACATAGGAAAGAATTGGATATCTACTTAAAATGCCTACATTTTTGCTGCATAGTGGACAAGTGTACATATAGGCCCTAAGATCAGATCAAGTCAGGTTGGTGTGGAAACAAATTAGCATAACGGTGACATTTTCCCAGCCTTACAATTGATAAAATTCTGAATGATATTGAGCTCATTTAAATGCATATTTAAAGCTCATGCAGTAACTGCAAGCCTTCCCACTTACTTGGCACATCAGAAACATAAAGTTTACAGATCTCTAAAGAACAAAAATCCTAACCACTTCTCTTCAGGTGATTAAGAGACCAGTAAATGGGAACTTCAAACATCTCCTCAAAGTTGGAGATGTGGACAAATACCTGGAACCCTATAGCATGCTATGTGTTTCTGCCTATTAATAGATTAGCTGGATCAAGTTAATTTAATATAAAACTAGTATTGTGTCTATTTCACAAGACCAATGGACTCTTATTTTATAACACTATTGTACCAGCCTCCTAATGTAAAATGGTCCTCCATTAAATTTGGTGGGAAGCCTGATCTCGAAGTATTGGAAACCAACCAAGCCTTCTGCTATTGTCTGAATAGCGATAGAGAGATTAGACAACATTTGTGTGATGAAAGAAATCACTATCTTGTCGAAAGTTTTTATTCCATTTTATATTTATGGTCATTACACTGGAATTAACAATTGCAGTGTTTCGTATTGCATTTTGGGATATATAAACCACAACTTTATCCCCCCACTCTTTTTTCTCACCGTTTATGTGTATGGAACTACACATAAAAAACGTCAACAGCACGTCATCTACATTGTGTACATGCTTTTGACACGTTAATGAAAAAACTGGCATACTTGTGAAATTAATATTTTGGAAACTGCCCATAAAAAACCTAAATTAATGAAAAACTTTTAAAAGTCCTGGATATTTTGGGGCAAAGGTTTAAACATTTACCAGGTTTTTATTGCTGTTTGTGTTCCAGTTGGGGAAACATGTCTAAGGTGGCACCAGTAGTTGAAGAGAGATCTCCTTACAGGGTCAAAAATAGCAAAACACAAAGTGTTGTGATTGCTGTCCATGTTCATTACCCTGTCTTCTTGTTTAAGAGTCCAGCAAAATAGGAAGTAAGGGGAAATCTTCCCAAATAATAATGAGGGGTTTTAACCCTTCCCTCTTTTATCCAACCTGTTTTAGTTATGCCTCTACATTAGTTTAATTTAAAGGGTATATAAACCCTCACAGATTTTTGCATATATCTACTGCTAAACCTACTTACTTCAGCTGAGTCCAACGCTCCATTAGAGGAGTGAAGTCACCTAGTCACCTGACTGCTACACATCTACATAAGCATTTACCCTCTATATTAGCTTATCCATGTACTTAAATGTAATAAAAAAAAACAGTCCTGTAGTTGTTACATTACTCTTAACTATAAGGCTATTATATTTGACTGTATTATGTGCTCTCATGAGTTAGGGGAGTGTGTGGGAAATCAGGCTGCTGACAGAGCAGCAAATAACTGCAGAATAGCCAGACCGGAAAAAACAATTCTTAAAAAAATGAAATCCTGATGGTCTTTTTTTTTTTATGTAAGGTTCACACACTGGTACTAACTGATTTGCTTCCTCCAGGTCCAGCTGGTCTGTAACATCCATCTCAGACTCTGAAAACTTTGCTGTTGATGGAGGAAGCTGCTTTTTGTGTGATCTCCAGTCAGACTTAGGAGGTCTGAACCAACCAAGACATAAACACTTATATGGCGCACATAAAGGATTCCAGGGTAAGATCGCTAGTCACAGATGATCCTGAAGCTGCAAGTAAGGTTCAGATGAGAGTGTTTAAGCAGACAGTTGGAAAGGGGATTTGCAGGCATTGTAAAGTGGGTTGGCATGAGCATGGCTAAACATGGCAGCCATTGCATGCAGGAAAGCAATTCTGCATGACTGAATTGTTTACCACAGTGAGACGACCAATCCTCTTTTATATGTTGCCTCTTAGACTTAGAAAGACACAACTAGTAAATTCAGCAAGCTGAATACACTTTAGGAGGTACAACACCACACTGCTGCATGCCAAAATAAGCTACACCCAAGCTTTGGCAGAAATTAGGTACTTACCCTAGGTGTAACCCTACCCTTTGATCAAAGGTACTGGGGTGGTCAGCATGAGGTCCAATCAGTGCAGACAGTAGCCAGGAAGTCACTGTGCCATGTCCCTGACAAAAAGTAGTAATGAAGTGGCCATTGCAGTTAGAAAGAGAACTTCAGAAAGATGACAAATTGCAGCAAGAGCTGTGCAAATGGCAATGCACAGCTAGTAGAATCCCTGGCCACATATCCTAGAGGCCCTGCCCACTTCCTGCAAAGGGCTAAGCCCTGGAATAGATACAGTAAGAAGGGAAACCACCCCAAACCAGTCCCTAGCATTAGTAAATAGGAGCTTGTGTTTGTTCTCTTTTATTGCCAACAATCTAGTGTCCTCTTGCAGGTGACAGTATACTGTATAGCTACAGGTGTAAAGAGAGCTTGAGTGTCCCTCAGTGCACAATGGAGAAATACATTTCTGTCATCCACCTATTGCAAGCTAGAAGATAAATATGTTGGATTTAAAACATTTTAGTAGCTATACATGACATATACTAGAAAATCAAACTGAAAGGATTTCTAATAATAATGACAATGTTTATCAAATGTCTACTAAATATATTTTCAGCTTTATGCATTTTGATAGATCCAAATAAATAAAAGATTCACCATGTTTCCTTTTCTTTTAACTAAATGACATTTGTTTACAAAAAAGTATTTAACCCAGAATTAAATAACTATAATTAGTATGACCTTTCCATCCTAATGGACACATTCATCAAAATACAGCAGACCAACCTAATCCTGATTAAAAACATTTAACAAATTCTAGAAATAATTTCTACATTTTTTTCTTGAATTTAATTGCATTCAGATTGTTCATATTTTTAGACTGATATCTCCTGAAAAACTCTCACTAATCGGCTTAAAGATTTGTGCTTTGAAAGTGTAGTTTTTTTTGATCAACATATACAGATAAGCTGTGCATATGTTTTCTTTTTCAAAAAAGTAACCTACAATGACATTGTTTTGGGGGTTTACATATTTACTTTTTTTTTTAGTAATTTATATTAATAAAAAAATAATGTGCTTTTTCAATTCAGGTAAACATTTTGAGGTTGGATTCACATCTTTGCATTTTTGCCTGATCTATTATTTTTTATTGAAATGAATAGAAAGCCATCAAAACGTCTATCAACACACATCATGATGCACATCAATTCACACTGATGTGTGCTGCTGTTGTAAATGTAATTGCAATGTAAAGTGCATTGCAACATGCATTAAAACACATCAAAACTGATTATGCATCTTGTTGCCTTTTCAATTACTTCAAAGTAAGATGCAAACAAAAAAAAAAACACACCAAAATGCAAAGGTATAAATGGGCCCTAAAATATTTTTTTTTTACATGTATGGTGTGTTTGAAGATGATTCAATGCATGTTCACTATAGATAGCCTGGCTCTCACCACTTGACATGGTGTAATCAGAAGAGCCAACTTGAATAACCGATGTTTGACTGCATTTTCACACTTGACAAAAACATTTCATCTGCCTCCATTCCATAACATATATTTGTCCACAGGTAAAAGAAAACCTGTGAGTAAATACATTTGTGCTAACCTGCTTTTGAAAATAATGCACCTCATGGACCTGTGTTTTAGCGCACCACAACAGCAGATGTGAAACACCTGTGTGGTGTAAAAAAAAAGGGCATGTGCCTTAAAATGTTTATTTTAATGCGGTGGAGCATATACCTACACTGAAAGTAATATAGAAATACATGGATGTGACCACCACATAAAGGAATAATTATGCCACCTTTTTTTTTTTTTTTTCAAACAAATTTTATTAGAATTTTTTGATACAAAAACAAAAACACTGTCTGCGCATCTGCATGCCGATAACGCAAGCTTTAACACAGGTGACATCAAGAGCAGACATGTACAAGCCTCAATCGCAGGCCATATTGAAGAAAACAAGAAAAGAAAATAAAAACAAAATAACATATGTTCTAAGCAGTTTAACATCAATAAATTGCATCTATGATAGGTGTCTCGACACAGATTTTTATGTGCGTAATAATGGCCAATGTAGCCTCCGGATCAGAACGGGCCATCTCCAACGCCAACAGCACTTTTCTCAGGTTTGACACCCCCGCTCGACCTTTGACAAAGCCAACCTGCGCAGGGTGTATTAATGTGGGCAATATATTCGCCAATCTGTTTGCTATAAGCTTGGATAAAATCTTGACATCTAGATTCAGCAATGAGATGGGCCGGTAGGATCCTGGACTAGTCGGATCTCTACCCTCCTTAAATAGCAACCGTATGTATGCCTCCTGACCGGTAGCGGGGTATGGACCTCCCTCCCACACTTTATTGTATAGGGCCTGCAGGGAGTCTATTATGTCCTCCTGTAGTACTTTGTACATGTCAGCCGTGTATCCATCTGTTCCTGGCACCTTGCAGCTAGATAAGTTCTTGATTACCCCTAGAATTTCCTCCTTGGAGATATCTGCGTTAAGTAAATCTAATTGCTCTAGCGAAATCGGAAATTGTTTAATCTGATTTAACTACACACTGTAAGCTTTACCCAGTGTACATTAGAAGCTACCGCAAGTCAGCTAGATCCTTCCTCATTTCCAGGCTGGAGAACATCAAGCATCATGTAGCCATATCTTCCCCAGCCTTACTTTCCCTGGCTCACCCCTTTCATTCATTGAATTTCAGTTCTTTCAACCATGAAGGCTATGTATCACATTTGGGTGTTACCTATGGTGTTACCAGTCTGCATGCAAATACAGCCTGACTAGGAACAACTCCTCCTTCAGATTGACACCTTCCCATTAAGACATATTGATATTTCTATTGCTCCTACCAAGAGTCAGCCCACTGCTTGCATCAGGATGCTACAGTATGTACAGTACCCTGCAGGCCCTGCCACTAGCCATGATTTGCCTACACTGCACAGAAGTGCAGTGGTGACATTGATTGGTCTAAACTAATGTATGTAATGAAAACCAAAAGTTTTTTTTTTTCATCATTAGCATATTGATGGGAGGGAAGGGAGGAAGCAGGTAGGGTAACACATATGTGGATTATACTTCAGATTTAGCTATCCAGCCTTTTGCTTGAGACTTTATGCTGATGCATATCACACTCAGTTCTTATATTTGCACATGCGGTCTAAGGCCTCATTCAGATGACCAATTACGCTGCTGCACCGAGATGCAGCTGAATGCTGTTAGACATCGCATCTGGATGCAGCAGCACTCTGTGCTGTGGCTGCATTCAGACTGAATGATTAGCTGCACCCAGTTTGTATGCAGTCAGAGAACACTGGTCCTGGATGCAACTTGTCTACAACCAGAGATGGTCAGAAGCACCGGCCATTGATTTGTACCAGCAGAGAAGCTAATTGGAAATCTAAATGCTTGCCTCATATGAACAGTTAGAAATTCATTCTATTTGAACTTTGCATTACAACATATGCTATTATATGAGTTTTTTCCACTTGCTATGGAGTTTTTTATCTAACCTATGTTGCAATACATGATCCATTTCAGTCCTGAATGACAAACATATAACAGATCTTGTGGTCCAAGTTACAACTCTGAAAGTGAAAGTGTACCTTTATGTTGAGGAGGTTTTTGTTTAGGATGAGGAATATATATAATGTTTTTGGCTACACGGACTAAAAAACATCAGTGTGAAAGGTGCTTCACTTTGGTGGAAATGAGAGAATAAACATCAAAGGAGAATTCAAAATCTTCCACTCACAGAAATCTATGATTACAGCATCCTGGGACAGACTATAAAATCACAAGACAGCAATACAATTTAGACAAGTAGGACAGACGAACAATATTATTGTGCCTGGTACTTATATATTTTTGTAGGATTTTAGGAATATATATGTGATTCTAAATGTGAATAGAGCTACCTATAATATGTATGTGCAGTCAGAAATCGCAACCCTTAGCTCTGCCTATACATGCCTCCCACTTTCTCTATTTTGCAATGGCTCATGGGAGATGTAGTCTGTTTTCTATGCCAGGATATGACACACACTGGTTACCTAGATCCTCCCACTAGCTGCAGGAAGGACTGATCTGAACATAGGAGGATGTGACATCACTGGCAGCTAAAAAGGAGAATTACAAGAAAAGTAAGAACTTTTAATGATAAATGGTTACAGCAAATATATAAAGTTATGCGCATCCCGGAGTTCTTCTTTAAAAATATCCATTTCGCAAAATGACATTATAATCACTGTATGTGAATCCAACTACAGTTATGGGTGGTTCCCAGAAGCAGCAAAAGAAAAAGCATGCACTATCACACATTTGCTCTCATGCCTGTTTTACCAAAGTAACTAGTCCTATTGCCTTGATTGGTTAAAGTGCATGACAAGACGAAAATTGTGGACCATAGCATGTTCAGGAAATGCATGAACAAATGGTATGAACAAGCCCTAATCTGAATGACAAAAACATCGGTGGTGCTTTCCTATGGAAAAGTACTACAAGTAAATGACTTGGCCATGTTTTTGTAATTATAGATAAGAACGTCTAATTTATTAAACAGGGGACACTCAAGGCTTTTAAGTACAGTGGCCTGGTGCTCTGTACATAAACTTTAGTACACAGCTTCATTCTACACACTTTCTACTAGCTAGGGCTGGATGATATATGTTGTCCGGCGTCAGTTAAAGCCGCTGTAAGCACATTTTGTAATTGCACAAACTAGTGGTGCCATTTACTGAGTAAGCATAGTGAAAACTTACACTTCTGCTTTAAACAACATGAAACAGCTCAGGGATCCCAAGATTCATTGTAATTTGCATTTATATGAAGCTGATCATTAAATAAAAATCCCATGGCTCCATTCAACTTTAAATTAGCACATATATTCAGTCAGCAGAATTATACTTTAGAGGAATGCAAACATCCTTGAGCAGGGTGTAATTCTGCTACGGTGGTATGACAAGTATGAAAGATGATAACAGAAGAGGAGCTGATCTTTTCTTGTTATAAAAAAAATACATAGAAAAAGGTATGCCTGAAAAGACTACATGCATGAGCAGATGCAACAATTCCTAATAATGGAAAGTTACTAATCAATTTTAAGACAAATCGCGATTGCTACAAAACACTCTCAAATGTGTAGGAAAAGTCCATGGAAAAGTGCAGAACTACACAGAGTCTGATACCTTCTAACCAGAGCTTGGACTACACAACCCATTGCTTTTACTCTCCACTTCATGTCACCTGCTGAAATTTTCTAAAACTATCAAAAAGACAAATGCTGCCTCCATGGAATATGGCAATCTGGATGTGTATTGTATACCACTGGTGTACAAAATGGCATTATCATGCCTAAAGTAGTTTTAAACTCTCAAACTTTTTTTCAATAATGAATCCAAATCAAACAAATATACATTGCCCAGCAAAGCATTGCTTTACATTTTTGCTCAAACACGTACAATCATTATGTTTCTGAACAGCCGCTTCAAGGTCTATCAGCTCAGCTTCCCTGAACTTCCTGTCAGGTTCAAGATCACAAAGGACAGTGCAGACTCCAGCAACTGTTCATCTACTTGACTGGAGAAGGGAGGAAAGAGGAGAGGGGCCAGGGGAGAAGCTTGATTTGATGCGTCTGTGTGTTTGTGGAGACACACAGAAGGGAATTTATCAAAATTGGAGCAGACAAAATCTGGAGTAGCTGTCCATGGCAACCAATCAGCTTCTCTTTTTCATTTTCAAATTTTAACTGAACAAACTGAAGAGATAAGCTGATTGCTTGCCATGCACAGCTGCTCCAGATTTAGGTGTACGTTTAATAAACTGTGAAAGAGTGTGATAAGCAGTGAGAAGGCATTTCTCACCTTAGCAAATTGAAAAGTCTAGGAAATGCTGTTTAATAACCCGAGATAAGTCAGGTAGGAACAGAAATATCTCACCTCTTCTCATCCTGGTGATAAGTACTCTGATAATCCCCCTCTCGATCTGGGGCTCCACGCAAGATCTCACCCCGTGGGGTCAAAATGATCACAAGAACGGTGAGCAAAAATCTCAGGACCACACAGGGGGACCTAGTGAATGACCTGCAGAAAGCTGGGACCAAAGTAACAAAGGCTACCATCAGTAACACACTTTATCTCAGCCTTTCACAGCTGTTACGTGAGATAAGTTTTCTTTTCGCAGGTTATTAAACAGCCTCTGTGCAGCCGAGAAAAACAAAGAGATCTGCTGAGTAAAGTTAACTCGTGATAAAGCTAGTTTTATCACAGTTTATTAAACGTACACCTTAGTCTGCTCCAGTTTTGATAAATTCCCCCAACATAGCTTACTAGGACACAGAAGGATGACTGCATAGCACTCTGCTTGACAATGGAGTCATTCTAAAACAGGAAGTCTCCAAGGCCATCAAATCATCATTGGGGTTGCATCCTTCCCGACATCTAGCTCATGTGCCCCAGGTCTCCAACCCAATGTCCTAGAACTATTGACTGCTCTGTATCATGCTAAAGTGACAAAGAAGCTCAGTACAGGCAGTGCTGGGCGAAGTGATATCGAGCTCAATGCTGCCCGCATAGTTATAGTTGAGATAACTCAGCAGAGACTAGGGAGAAAGAAGGCAGCAGTGTAAAACCTGTGCAGCTCCTCTAAATAAGTAACCACTGAACACCAATAATTTGATTTACCTTGCTTCCACTGACCACCAACAGACATGGACACTAACCATTCAGCTCAGGAAGAGTGCACTTGCGAATGACCACAGGCAAATGGGGGCACACACTACTAACCACCGGCAATTGAGGACACTCACTAATGACCACCAAACGTTTGGGGCACTCATCATTGGCCACTAACTACCAGAGGCACTCACCGCTGACCACCAGGGGAACCCACCATTAAAGGAGAACTATGAGGTCACATGTCAGCTCTATTGATCGGGAAGTGAGCTAACACATACCGTCGCTCGCTCACTTTCCGATCATCTCTCTTCAGAGAGTGATGGCTGTCAGTCACTGCTCCCCGCAGGGATTCCGCCCTCCCCTCTTCGATCCTGCAGCGCTGAGTGGAGGAACGGATGGAGGAGGGGGCAGGCACAGCTGGCTCTTCCTCTAGATATGCAGAGCCAGCTGTTACTCACGCAGCTGGGTGGATCCAGGCAGTATTGTCGAAAAATACATCCCGGCTGCGCTGCTCTCAGTATATTGTGGGAAATAGACCACTATATACTGAGCTTTGGGTCACGGGAGGAGGTTAGCATATGTCCTCCTGTGACCCTAAAGAGAACTATGGGGGAAAAAGACTTACCCCATAGTTCTCTTTAACACTAGTTGCCAGGGCTACTTAATCCTGATTCCCAATGGACAGAGATACTGTAAGCTTCATTGTACATTATATACCGACCCAAGTGTTGGTGACCAAGTAGTCCTCAAGAAGTTTAATACAGTTTTTCTTTGAAACTCAATAAGATATTCAGTTCAAATCAGCAAAATAGATTCCAGGTGCATCAAAACAAACTAATGATTTTTTGAAGGTGGTGTGGTGGGGACAACAATTAATTCTTTTGGTGGTGGTATGCTTGAAACATTATTTATTTTAAAAGCAAAAAAAATAAAACAAGGAACCCCCTCCCCACATTTGACCAGGAACACATTTAGTGTTACTATACATGTAACGTACTTATTTTATTCTGCAATTTGTCCTGCTTATATTGAAATCAAAATTGCATTTCTACTTGTACAAAGGACAGCAATGTTATTTACACATTATAAGTAATGCTTTTTTTTGGTGCATAATATTTTTTGGGATACGTTCAAGGCATTTCATAGGGGATCCCTTACATCTACTACAACTACTACTTAATTAAACGGTCCTCTCAACAGGCAGATTAAGAACTTGCTAAAGCATGTGATTAGACCAGACTTCTTTCAGACCCCACTATACTAAGCTGAGAGAAATGAGAGAATGGTACTCGGCTTTATAACACCAGGCTTTACAAGAATTTCAAAAGAAAACTTTTATACCAACAAATATATTGAAGCCATATCATCCCTTGCCTCAGGTAAAACCACAGGTCCAGGCAGCTTCCCCTTGGAGATTAAAAAAACAGTACCTAGACACGATTATGCCTACTTTAGAGACAGTGTTTGGCAGTGGGAAAATCCCATTGTCCATTTATTATGCCACTATTGAACTCCTATTAAAACCTGATAAAGAACCAGTTTATTACATAGTTACATAGTATTTGAGGTTGAATAAAGACATTAGTCCATCAAGTCCAACCTATTAGGATCTCATTCTAGGAGTACCTGTACCCCTGTATATTACGGTCCCTTAAGAAATCGTCCAAAAGTTTCTTGAACAATTCCACATTCTTTGCTGAAATCACTGTCTGTGGCAGTGAGTTCCAGACCCTAACTGATCTTACTGTGAAGAACCCCCTTCGCCCCTTGTGCTGGAATTTTTTTTCCACCAATTTTAGGTGGTGGCCTCTAGTTTTTGTAATGGAGTTAATTTTAAACAGTTTATCGCTAATGTTGCTGCCACCATTGAACATTTTGTACATGGAGATCATATCCCCCCTTAATCTCCTCACCTCCAATGTGAACATGTTTAAATTTAGTAGCCTTGTCTCGTAGCTCTGGTCCTCCATACCCCTAATTAGTTTGGTTGCCCTCCGCTGGACTTTTTCCAACTCAAGGACATCTTTTCTTAGTACTGGTGACCAGAACTGGACCGCGTACTCCAGATGAGGTCGAACCAATGATCTATAAAGTGGCAAAATTATAGACTTGTCCCTGCAATACATCCCCTTTTTAATACAGGACAAGACCCTGCTAGCTTTGTTTACAGCAGCCTGGCACTGCAAACTACCTTTCAGTTTGTGGTCTACAATGACCCCCAAATCCTTCTCCATTTCTGACTTCCCTAGCGGCATACCCATAATTGTATAACCCATTTGTTTATTTTTAATTCCAAAGTGCATTACTTTGCATTTATCGACATTAAACCTCATCTGCCACATTAATGCCCACTCCCCTATTTTATCCAGGTCCTCCTGTAATGTTATAATGTCTAAGTCCGTGTCTATTACCCTCCCAGTTTTGGTGTCATCCGCAAACACGGAAATATCGCTGTTAACACCCTCCCCGATGTCATTAATAAATAAGTTGAAATAAGTTGTGCTTCATATAGACACAGATCCTTATTGAATACTGATGATAAAATACTAACAACAATACTACCTGCCAGGTTAAACACTTTTACTATTTCTTATACATGGTGATCCAACTAGTTTTATTCCTCATATGTCTACTATGATTAATACTGAAGAACTCAATTGATGGTTGAACTCTTAGGACATATGCTGGAGACAACTGCCTTGGCCTCTTCAGTAACAGCAAAGGCTTTAAAGAATGGCCCTTTTTTCTGAGCTAGGTCCCAAGTTCTTGGAAATGGATACATATAGTCTTGGGAATGGATAAATATACTCTATGCCCACCCTCAATCCAATATTCTAGCTAATGGCCTACTTTGCCATGGTTTTATCCTCCACTGAGGCACGAGACAGGGATGACACTGTCTCCACTCTTATTTGTTATGGCAATTGAGACCTTAGCTATTAGAGTGTGACAAGATGATCACTTAACCCCTTCGTGACGGGAGACGTACACTGTACGTCCAGCCACAAAGGGACCAAATGACTCGTCACGTACACTGTACGTGACGAGTTATTTGCTGCTTTAGAGGGATGCCCTTACTACAGAGACATTCATTAATGAAAGGGTTAACCTTTTTCAGACACCCGATACCTTAATATCGGGTGTCTGAGAGTCAAAGCAGAGCGGCCGGCAAAAGCTTTTGCTGGCATTCTGACAGCTCGTATAGATCGAGAGAGATATCTCTCTCAAGCTATACTGGCTTTTTTTTTTCTTTCACGGATACATAATGTATTTATTCCTGAAAGAAGAATGTTTCAGTTTGCTGATCGTTGTTGCAACAATCAGAAAACCTTTAGTGACAGCTGAATCCTGCACTGCTGCAGGATCAGTGTCACTAACTTATTATCGGCTGTTCTAAAGTTTGAAGCAGCCTGATAATAACCAAAAATGTAAGAGAAAGAGAGAAGTAGAAAATGATCAACCCAAGGGAGCCAGGTATAGTTAGAGAGATCCAATTTATCCCCCTGTAAGGCAGTCAGTTTCTTGAAGAATATAATTTGGGTGATCCTATTCCTGAATTCCCTGAAAGGCATAGAGGGTGACTTCCAAGCACTAGTCCTTGGTGCCACAGTAAAAAAATAACCGACAAGTTTTGTTTAAGACTTGTTGCAAACCTTTGGGGGGGGGGGGTTCTTAATTAGCAGCTTACCCAACAATGTTGTGAGCATACCATACACCCACAACCAAAAATCATACCAAAGGACATCAAATGTGTCAATATGTACCAGGATCATCCTCGAACAGATAGAGGGGTAGTTTGGGAGTGCTTTCAATAAACGGACAGGAATGCATTAAAGGCATACAATTAGCTTTGGCGGCCGAGATATGAGTAGAGCTCTTTGGAATAGCTCTCCAGATGATAGCGCACTCCTCGGCATAGTTTGTAAATCTTGTATCCATTTTAAAGCGTAAGCGGAAATCAGTTCTACAAATTACGAGTAGAGATATCACTCCATCCGAGTGAGGATTCCTTTCACATATCCATTCAGAGGAAGGTGTTTTCTGGTTTTCTGAGAGGGGGCTTGAGACTGATCGAGAGACAATAAGAAATGCTTTATATGGATGTTGTGACATAACTCTGCAGGGGGCATGTTGCATTTTTCCATTAGTCACTGAAAGGTTACAGGTTTAATCTAGCCCCAGATATGAAAACAGTGCTGTGGGTCCATAGTTTTGAGCCTAATGGGTTTGTAAGATCTCTTATTGCATGTGCTGGGGATACGATAGCTGTTAATTTTCCTAGAAGCCCCTAAACTCTAAGCCCACAAACTGTATTTACCAATTCTAAAGTCTTCATGTGGAGTTAAACAACTGGTATCTTTTCCGGGTCTGCCTAATGAGTTATCTGTACGGCATAATTCAATTCTTGAACAGCTATATACTATTTCTGAACATAGTTTATGGAAATCTCATGGAATTACTATCTTTTCAAAATGTGTACAATGAAGGTGCTCTGCACTACTTTATGCAATTCCAAGAAAAGTTGGACTCAGAATATGCCTACATCTAGGTACCCCCTAATAGACATTTTGAGAACACAGGTCCCATTTTGAGAACACAGGTCTGGGCAGCTTCTTATGCCCAGAATGTCAGACAAAGACTGGGATTACATGTGCTATTCCCATAGGTATGCCTCACCAGTAATTAAAAAACAGATGAATCCATCTGTATGTTATCCAACAAACCTATCTATCACTGGTTCATTTATATAAAATGGGCAATAATGACCACTTTAACTGTATACGCTGTATCCAACCACAAGCTGATTTTATGCAACTCATTTGTAGTTGTTCTGTCATAGCTTATTCCTGGACACAAAAGACTATTTACTTTCCACCTTATTAAGTCTCTCAGTTTTGTGCACACCCAAAATTTGCTTATTTATTTTTAAAGACAAAGAATACTGGCTGCACTTCACCAGAATATTCCTACAGGAACAAATGTTGATGGCTCGCAAGGCCATTGCTATTAGATGGATGTGCCAATTTTCCCCTGAGTGTATTCTAGCGGAAGTTGTTAATAAATCAGTTTGTCACTTAAAAGAAGGTTATGCATGAGAGGAGAAATTGTCATCTTATATTTGATAAAGGTTGGGGCGTATTGTGTGAATCTACACATACTTTGACTTCAGGATAAAACCACTCCAGCCCTCTTTACGTATTGTTAGAAATCCACTGTAAGTTTACCTTAAATGATGTATCTGCCCAATTGTTGTTTAATTCTTATAGCAAAAAGTAAATACCAATGTTAAAGGAGAACTATGGGGCCACTATGGGTCAGTTATCATACTTTGCATCTTCTATATTTTCTCTGTTTGCAAAAAAAAACAGTCTACAGTTACAATTTTAAACTGTTTTGCAAGTCAAATACATTGTCAATCCAGTCTTCAGATTTACATGGCCCTAAAGACATTAGAGACATGACTTTTCTCAACTGCAGTTAAGCAATATACCTAGGTTACTTCCCTGCCCCAGCCTGTGAATGAACAGAGAGAGAGGTACAGCAGACTAACTAGGTCATCTACCCTCTTGTCAGCATGTTCACTGTCAACACATATATACTGCAAAACACTAGACTGGCTCTTTGCATTGCCTCTCCCTCTCTTACTCTGTATGCCTGCTGTACAGGGGAATACAAGAGGGTAAAATTGAGTCAAATTTATATATTTACGCTAGTTGCATAAATGTAATGTTTTTTTAATATATATAACCATACTCTTTTTAGCCTGGGTAGCTCAGGTTAAAAGGATAAGTGCAAATATCCCTTTGACCTCTTTACCTAATCCACACTGCCCCACTATAGGTCATCAATCTTGTGTCCATGGCCTCTGAAGCTTGTTTATATCCAGTGCTGCATGTATTGCTGTCCTGACCACGCCTGTGCATTACATCCCCATTGACTCATGTCCCAAGTTGGAGATTAAGGGATACAGTCCCACAGAAGTTCATGGGCCTGCAATGCGCAGTCGCGGCTAGGATGTAAACACCAGAGGCCACAGTTGTTGAATTGGGGCAAGTATACATTTGTGTAGGGGGGGAAATGGATTAGGTTAGGACAAAGAAAAGGGGCAAAAGAGATCAGTACACTTTGTGAAGTACAAGTGAACTTATCCTTTAAGCAAACCAAGTTTCAAACAGCATCACACCAATTTGCTTGTCAGGGTGCCATTCAAAATGAAAACTAGGGTTGCACAGATATCAAGTACAGTACTCAGTACGAGTACATGTACCGATACTTTTGAGCTCCAAGACTAGACTAGAGAAAAATTCAAAAATTAGGCGTCAGCTGTCATTTGTAAGGAGCACACGGAGCTCCTGGGATTTGTACATCTCTGTTTTAATGTATGATTTTGTTTTTATAAATATAAATAAAGGGATGCACAGATACCAGTTTTGCGAGTACGAGTACTGGTACTTGCCGAGTACTTACAAGTACGAGTACTGATACATTTTTGTTTATTGCCATGTGACAGTTTTTCTAAAACAATGCAGACTAATGATTTCAGGACAGTGGTGGAGCGCCAGAGCCAGGTCCCAGCTGCAACCTCTGCAACCCTGGTAGTGCTCATGAAAATGCCAAGTATCTGCACTGGTACTCAAAAAGTATCTGTGCATCCCTACATCAAACCCAAGCGTTAATGTGCATTGCATTAATGTGTGTTATGGTAATTGGCATGTGCATGCGCTAGTATGCATACAGCCTAAAACTGGAATGTTTTGTGCAGTCAATTTGTTTCACCATTTCATGGCAATCTATTTTACACCAAACTTTTATCCATCTCTTTCCAAAAAGAGAGAGGCCAAGAGTGAAAGGATACGTACTACATTGCTAGGTATGTCAGCATGAAACTGTGAAAGGACAGATTATAGTGCAGGGGTAGCCAAAGTTTGGGCCTCCAGCTGTTGTGAAACTACAAATCCTATGAGGCAATGAAAGACTTTGACAGCCACAGGCATGAAACTATTTGTAGTTTCATCACAGCTGGAGGGCTGAAGTTTGGCTATCCCTGCTCTAGTGTGTTACATTTTGAGAATGGTATCTTTTTGCTGATATTTTGCAAGCTGCAGTGCATGACACTAAGGGGTGTACTTACAAAGCAGTGAATTACAGCAACATTCATTGCTGGTGAATCAACCATTGTCATTTAAAACACATGCACCTGGAATATTCACCTGCAGTGAATGTTTGGAAAATGACAGATGGCTTTACAAATTTTTTTTTGTTTTACAAACTTTACATTTTTCTTAAATGTGTCTGTGTTCCTGCCCTGAAACATTGGGGCAAGCTTTTTTTAATGTTACTTAACAGTCAAAAAAGTGAAAAAGTGCACAAATAGGTAGAGGTGGTTTTCCCCCTAAAATAACCCGTAAACTATGTAGTAGAAACATTCTGAGAGTGGGACAGATTTTCACACCAGGAACTAGAATGCAGGGGCAAAGCAGATTTGTAAAAAAAAAAAAAAGTTTTTTGTTCAGCTTGAAAAGTGGAGTTCACAAGTTTTGCTACACAGACTCTACCAATCAAGCTGTCCAATTTTTCTAGAACATTTTGTCATTTAGATTTATTATTCAAAGAAATAAAATAGTTAAAATCTTTCTTTTCAAAACACAAAAAATGTTTTTCTGTATTTTCCATGAGAGAAAAGACAACATAACTACATTAATGGCTAATGGGATAGTGAGATAAAGGCAGTTTCTATGTGAAAACCCTTTCTGATCCTTCAATTTTTATACTGCTATTCAGTCAGATGTTGGCTTGTATTCCTTTCATTTTAGCCTTTTTGATATGCTACAAGAATAATTATGTGATTTGCTGCTGAAATGCAACCTCAGTATTATCAACAGCCATCCACTGCTCATTAACCACCATCAGTACCATGTCAACATCTGACATTTCTCCAGCATCCCCTCCATTTCAGAGCAGAAATATCCCTTACATATGCATATCACTGGCAACATTTTCTTATTTACTCAAGCCATAACTTTTTTCCTGCATTGATGGAAGCAAACATTTAAAAACTTTACCTTTTGGAAATGGTAAGGTAAAAGAATCAGAGCTAGAAAAAAAAAGTACAAGGCCAGTCTTTCATCAGCAACTAAAGAAACATGGATAACCAAAGCTTACTAGAGTCATAAATATAGTGTATGCACAATTATTAGGCAAGTGAGTATATTGACCAATTCACAATTTTTGTGCATATTGTCCAACTCCAAGCTGTATAAACCTTAAGGCTTATTGGATTTAAGCATATCAGGTGATGTGTATTTGTGTAATGAGGGAGGGTGTGGCCTTAGGAGATAAATACCCTATATCAAGGTGTGCATTATAATTAGGCAGCTTCTTTTCCTCGGGCAGAATGGGCCAAAAAAGAGATTTATCTGACTCTTAAAAGTCAAAAATTTTTAAAAGTCTTTCAGAGGGATGCAGCACTCATGAAATTGCTAAGATATTGGGGGCATGATCACAGAACCATCAAACGTTTTGTTGCAAATAGTCAACATGGTCGCAAGAAACATGTTGAGAAAGAAAGACGCAAAATAACTGGCAAAAATTTGAGAAGAATCAAACGTTAAGCTCAGAGGAACCCATTATCCTCCAGTGCTGTCATATTCCAGAACTGCAACCTACCTGGAGTGCCCAGAAGTACAAGGTGCTCAGAGACATGGCCAAGGTAAGGAAGGCTGAATCCCGACCACCACTGAAGTTGCATAATAATCCTGCACACTAATAATTGTGCACACATAGATGTTCTCCTAAGAAAGACTCGAAAATACAACTTGCCTAATAATCGTGCACACAGTGTATAGTGTTAAAACATGAGAATAGATTATTCTCTGAAAATCTGTTTAACCCTTTCGCTGCCAAGCCCTCCGGAACATTTTTCAAATCAGCTGGCCAAGCCATTTTTGAATTTTTTGCAATTTTTTCCTATTGATGTAAATAGAGGAGACATATCAAGGTGATCAACTTAAAGTGACACTAAACTCAGGATTTAAATCTTAACAATGCATTCAAGTACCCTAATAACAAAAATGTATTATCATTATTTGTGTATCACTCGGCTGTAGATCCTCAAATCATCTCTGAATTCATGCTGACACTGTCCTTCCTTCTGGAGGGTGGCCACTTTTGTTCCCCACGGTCCTTGTGTGTGCTGTAAAGTAGCAACCGCTCCAAGCTCACTCCTGTGATGGACCACAAGCTCATGATTAGTTTACTAATTTGTATGGAGATTGTAGTCCATCACAGGAGTGAGCTTGGAGCGGTTGCTACTTTACAGCACACACAAGGACCGTGGGGAACAAAAGTGGCCACCCTCCAGAAGGAAGGACAGTGTCAGCACCAATTCAGAGATTATTTGAGGATCTACAGCTGAGTGATACACAAATAGGATACATTTTTGTTAATAGTTAGTTCTCACCTAAGCAACAGCATTTTTTGTGTAAACCTTGCGCATAAATCCGGTCACACGTTTTTGTGAGCAGATTGAAGCTCATTGATTTTAATGAGCTAACATGCACAAAAACACAGCAAAAACATATTTTCGAGCATTTCCAATTGAGTCTATGGGGCCAGAACAAGATGTATAATGCCAAAAAAAGCTCATGTACTTTTCCGAGAGACAGGCATTTTGCTTATTGCGACAAAATGCTCAGATGTTAACAGGGCCATAGAATAGACTGGGATTTTTTGGCATATTTTTTGGAGCGTTTTAGGGCAGAAGAAGCACTACAAAACACTCACTGTGAACCAGGCCTTAAGGTACTTGAATACATTTTTAAGATTTCACTCCTGAGCTTAGTTGCACTTTAAAGTGACTTGTCAGTTTGTGGTAGACAAATTTTTAGGCAGTTTGGAGTATGAGCTGAATACGTTTTTGCTGTCAAAATAAGTGTAAACACATTTCATGTGTCTAAATGATGGTCCATCCAGATCGAATGCAACAGCATGAAGAAAATGTGACCATTGGCACTAGAAATGGTCTGAACTCCAAAGAATGATTGAATATCTCGCCCTGTTACGGGCACACTGATATGCAGGCTTTCATTACAAGAGCATGCAAGCCTGTGTATTTTACAGACACCCCCTCCTCACTAACCTTATCAAAGGGCAACAATAGCTACCAGCTAAGAAAGTCAGACTACATCATTATTTTTGTGCCCACTGAGATCTATCACAGTGGAGGGTGTTTAAACTTATTCAACATATACCCACAGACCTGCCAATTGTCTCACCCTGTTAAAATAGGGAGGATTGGAATTAGTCATTTGATATCTGTGGACTTTCTATAATCAAGTTGTCAAAGGCAAATTGTTAATTTTTATTGGGACTTATGTAATATTATAGTAAAACTAAGGGCGAGGATGTACGATGATGTATGAATTTGTATTCATTTGTACAATTAATCATTACAGAATAAAAACATAGCATTCATGATTTGACATGCATGCTTGTTAGAACCTGTATTTATTTTACAAAAACAACTTACCTTAACCACTTGCTGACTGTGGTGGTACACCCCCTTCCTGTTCAGGGCATTTTTCATTATTCAGCGTAACAGTACTTTGACATTTATTCAGTCATGCAATGCTGTACTGAAATGAATTTAATACAATTTTTGAGTACAGGCAGAGCTTTTTTTGGTGGTATTTAATCACCAATGGGGGTTTTATTTTTTTACTATATAATGAAAAAAGTTACCAACAATTTCCAAAAAAAAACCTGTATCCCCTACTTTGTTATAAAACATTTATTATTACCCATTTTTTTGGTAAAATATAAAATACGGGATCACGTTGGATAAACAGACACCAAACATGTCAAACCTTAAAATTGCGGGTGCCCGCAAAATCGCTAAAAAACTACAATGCCTAGAATTGGCCATAGGTGACGCTATAAAAGCTTTTACTGCTCATCGATGTAGTGCTATCAGTGATTACTGGACCTAAACTTATTGCTCTCACTCCCATGCTTGCGGCGATATGTAACATGTGTGACATAATCGTTTCCGGATGTAGGCGTACCCAACGCATATTTCAGTTTAAATGTGCATGCATGCGGGGGCCTTACATGTTTTTGGGTGTTTTTTATTTTTTTTTAAATATGAGACTAATTTTTTTTTAAACTCAACTTTATTGCTATCACATAATGGGGCTAGCAAGCTCCCTATGTGATAGACAATATACAATGGCAGGGCCTCTTTATGGATACATCAGGGGTCTCCAAGACCACAAATGTCACCTTGGGACCCCCAAAGAAGCTAATGAAGCAGAGATCTGCTTCACCAGCTTCTTCTCTGCTATAGCAGCCAGAGAAATGACAGCTAAAGGCGTAAGTGATGTAATACACATCGCTTCCGCCTTTAGAGAGGAGAAATCAGTGGTGGGGAAATGCTGATCTCTCCTCCGTTCTCAGCAGAGGCAGCTACTTTACCTGTCCCGGGCCCGCAAGGGGGACCGGGGAGCCTGGGATTACTGGCAGCAGAGAAGGGGGGATCGCGACAGTGAGGTGCACACTGCATGCAGTCATACAAGCGATCGGCCAGCGGTAGAGCCGGCCGAATGCTTGTATGTAACAACCGGTAGCGGCTGTTTAGCTTTCTGAATTCTGCTCGTGTGCGTCCCCTAGTGGCAGAAAAATAGTTCTGTACATGTATGTCTACTCGCTGGGAAGCATCCGCTGTCAGCCCATATCTATACAATGGCTGGACGGCAACTGGTTAAACCTGCAGACAGTATAACACAGATAGAATATGTATTTAATATGATACTGTGTAATATATGTAGATTTTAAGCCTGAACATGTACTGAGTAAATACATGGCATACTAATCCAATTTTTGTTTACCGTACATTTATAGGTGCTAAACATGCATACCTTTGTGTTATGCAAGGTTTTTATTTTCTGTTTTATTTCTGTTTAGCTTTTCTTTTCCAAGCTTATTATATTATTGTCACATAGAACTGAAATGCACCCCTTGTAACATTTTACAGCTCTTTCATAGCAGAACTAAAATTACACCTTTTTAATGCACACACTATATTACTGCAAGTGAAAAGTTGTGGTTGCATGCAAACTTTTTTTACCCATGGCTTTAAAAAATCCAACATCTTGCAAATTCCTTTTCTTGGGTCTTAGGCTAGTGGGAGCTGATACAGTTTAATACATGACCTAACTAGGAAATTATTATCAGGAAATGTTCTCCATAAAAACCAGTTAAAGGGAATATAATTAGGGAAGCTAATTTATATAGGGAAAGGTATGCAGAGAAAAAGCCTTAATAAAATAAATATATAAAAAGGAAGGCAAAATGTCAGGTGGCACTTGGAATGGCATAAGATTTTTTTATAAGATACGTATTAGATAAATATTGGGTGGGTTCGGAAACATATGGCTAAAGCAACAGGGAAGGCAGTTTTGCAGGTATGCATGCACAATTTCTTTTACCTGCAGCGTCATGTTTTTACTAAAAAATGGTGACACTTATTGGCTAACCACCATCTTACCTAGTCCTTCACAGCCCTTATGCTTTTTACTAGTGGAAGGAATTGAAAGAAGATGGGAGATGCATCATAAATGGGAAAACACAGGGTGGGAAAGTTCCAGCGGCCATCTCTCCTCTCCCTCCACAGCTGCCACTCCATGTGCACCACCTGGGATACGCTGTTTACCCCGTGGTGCCTCCACTGCCCCCTTGTTGCCAAGATGGCACCATCACTTTTTGTTCACAGCCACCGCTGACATCCAGCGGCCATCTCTCCTCTCCCCCTCCCCCTCCCTTTAAACCCCCGCCCCCCACTCTAGCTGCAGATCATGAGAACGCTGCTAGACACCTCCAGAGCTTATACAGGACTCTCAATCACATCATCCAGCAACATCAACCAGTGAACATTTCCATCAGCTGTCCAGTAGCCTGTCTAGAACCTCAGCACTCAGGATCATCTGCCACAGCCTCCACACATCATCAACTAAACTAAATACAAGCATCCACCTTCAGGGTCCAAACGTTCCTGTCACACTGCCTCCAGGATAACAACCAGCTAACCACAAGATTCTCGCTGCTGACGACACATCACACCTTACCTCATGGCGAGTAAAGGATTCTTATCCGTTACATAGGAACTTTAAGACTTCTCACCATTTTTGTATTATTTCTATCATTATCATTTCCACGCTTCGAGGACCCACGTAGCTCCTCCGCCCGTTAGATGCCCAACAACCGTACCTTTCAGACCCCACACTAACTTACAGGGATCAACAACACTGAGCCAAGGCATTACAATCTCATGTAAGTGCAAAGACCCCTTTTTTCAAAACTTACTCCCACCCAAATTCACCTTTTGGCACTAGGTTGTGGTGCTCCTTCTCTTCTCTCTTTTTTGTTCCTTAAAATGCAGAGTGGGTCTGAGAAGAGCTACATCAATCTATGCAGCATCATGCATTGTCTCCTATACAGGGAGAGGAGTGTCCTGATGTACACAGAGAAAGGCGGAGAAAAGTGCATTATTTACTAGCTAGGACATATCATGCAGAGGTTGCATAGATTCCAGGGTCCTACTTCTGAATTTTCATACACACAGGTTTACAAAGTCACTAGGAACAAACCTTTGCAACTATGCATTAATAAATATATTTTTCCTTGCAATACACCCCTTAAGGACCTAGGCCTTTTTTTGTTTTTTGCTTACATGTTATAATGTACATTTTAGGCGTGAAAATTACTTAAAACCCCCAGACATTATATATTTTCTGAAAGCCAAGACCCTGTAGAGTAAAATGGTGGCAAGTACAAATTTTAATGTTGCATGACATTAGCACAACTTATTATCAAACCCAAAAACCTAGTTAAAAATGCACCTAAGTTAAATTTAGTGCCACAAAACACAAAATAAAACCCTTTTTTTATAAAGTATAAAATATGAGGTTACAACGAGTAAATAGATACCCAACATACCCAGGCTAAAAATTGTGTGTGTTCATGAAACTGCGACAAAATTCAGTACCCCATTAAGTCCATAGACAACATTTTAAAAGCCCCTACAGGTCATCAGCTTAATAATGCACGTAAATATTGGCCCTAGAATTATTGCTCTCGCTCTGGTGTGCTCGGCGATATCAAACATGTGTAGCAAGATCATCGTTCTCTTTTGTAGGAGCAACTGACTAGTGGACTAGAGGGGAGGAGATCGGTGAACAGAAGTTTGTCAATCTCCCCTCCAGCTTCCCGCCAGCACAGTCACAGTCCTGCAGGATCGGCAGCGGAGCCCCCGGAGACATGGCGGGGCGGCCACTTAACCCCCCTGTAGAAGCGATCTGGCGACAGCTGAGTGGCCAGAATCACTTCTACTGTAAAGCTGACCGCCAGCTCTACAAATATGAACAGAGTCCCGGCGGCAATCAGTTTAACCGCTTAAAGACCCATAACAGAATTATCCCATCATGGGTCGTGCAGGGGTTAAGAAAATTAGATCTGACCATGTTTCATGTCACACCCTAAGTATATGTGTAATATGAAACATGGTCAGAAAGATAAACTTTGCCTTTACCTACTTTAGAAAACAATTTTACAGTAAGTGTTCACTGGGGCAGTTAATTGTACTGAAGGTACATCCATAAAAAGTCCTAAAAGAGAGGTGTAGGGCAAATCTGAAGGTGCCAAAACACCCATCAGGGATCATAGGATGGCCAGACAAAGTTAAAGGGCCTTATATCTAAAGCTAGCATCTGCTGATGCCATCAAATTTGCATGATACAACTCGGTCAAAGTGTTTATCAAAAACCAGGGGGGTGCCTTTAAAACAGGAATACAAATGCTTGGATCCCAGAGGCCCAGGATACAATCACTATCCTGGTAAAGTGAAAGGGAAAAGTGGTTCACATATATGAAAAACAAAGAATAGCAAGCATGTAGATGTTCAGATTGCAGAGTATACCAAAGCTGCAGGTCACAAGCCAATAATAACATCCTTTCTCAAGGTACTAGATATGACAGGTTACTCTAGGCTTATGACATGCAATGTCAATAATCTTTGCATTTAGATCATTGGCATTCTGTCCATTCTTTGCTTTTTAAGTTATCCATGGTACTGCTGTAAGCTATGCACCTGTACATTTGGCAAGGAGACGTGTGTGGGGTGGATTTTTTTGTACCTTCGAGAAATATGCCTGTGAATCCATCTAGAGAAGGTTGCACTGAATGCCAAGAGTCTCTTGTGTGGGCTATTTGGAATGACAGATAATCCATCTTCCAAAGGAAACATTGGTTTCAAAAGCCATTCTGGTAATGCCAGTGACTGAAAAAACAGGATATAGAATCAGGCTTTAGAAAGCAAGCCTGGCTGATGCAGAAGTGGCAATGAAGCACATGCCAGAGGAGGACCAGGGAGTTAGGGGAGAGTTAGGGGAAAATTCTTAGTGGTGGAAACACATCAGTACTGCATCTATGGCAGGATGAGACCATCCTCTGCTATTTATTCTGCTTGTGATTCCATGTATTTACAGGCAGGTAATGCAAACTGTTGGTGGAATGGTTCTGTGACCTTCTGTCTCCCAATACTGTTTCAGGGCTATCTGAAGCAGTATCAATTAGAGTGAAGGGGAAGACCCATGTACCGGGTCTAACACTGCTGCTACACAGCGTGCCAGGAGCTAGCTGTGCCAATTTTCCTGCAAGCATTCAATAGAGAAAATGTTCCCTTAAGAAACTGGATAAGGGAAAGGTTCCTAGCGCCTAAGTCATTGTCTTCCCAAGACAGTAAGCTTAACTGGGGTTCTCAGTACATTCAGGAGCACTAGATGTGGCTGTGCCTTTTGCTTTCCCAGTGTACAGCCTGTCACAGGCGGCAGCTATACCCATCAGCACAAGACTGTGTACCTCCAACAAATGTGGGGGGAAATTATTTTAAACTTTTTATAGCCACTAGTATTAAAAGCAACAAAACAAATTGCCTGCAGAAATTCTAAAATCTTCTTAAACGTACAAATGTCTGTAGTGAAAAGATTCTAACACTTATACAGAGATGATGCCCTGAGAAGTACCATAATGACTATTAATTTAAACATGATATGTTTTACAATTTTCGCATCAACCATATGATGGTGATATACTGTACTTGAGAATATTGTTGATAATTAATGCAATTTAAAACCTATGAAAATGTGCCTTGTCCTACATTTGAACTTTTGATTATCTGATATCAACATGGTTTACTAAAATAACTCATGTACAAGTATTAAGGTATGGTTGTCTGTAATAGTGTGCTCTAGAAAGCAGCAGAATGTCAAGACTCACTTCTGTTTATATTCATGAGATCAGTAAATAGCCTCTATTTAGGTGGTTATATATTCAATCACACTTTTGCTTTTCTGTGAAAAACACCTACACTGTTTATGATACCTTCTATCTACAACTCTATGCTGATCACAACCAAATCTACCTTTCTACTCAGCTCACCCCTTCTATTTCCTCATGTATCACTTATTTATTTACCAACATATCCTTATGGATGTTAAACCCCTTTACCAATCTCAATCTTTTCCAAATCTCAAAATATTTCCTCTAATGTTTCCGCTTCCCCAACTATCAATGGAGCAGAACAACAATTAATGCTTGCCCTCAGGCCAAGGTGCTAAGTGTAATCCTGGACTCTGACCTCTCCTTTTGGCCCCATATGTAATCACTGTTAAAGTCTTGCCACCTGAATCTCCACAGCATATCTAAAATGTGCCCGTATTAACATATGATACCACAAAGCTTCTAAAAGGTGCCCATACACCTTACAATTATCTGCAGATTTTCTGTGGTTATATATATATATATATATATATTCTGCCCCCACCCAATCACAAGGCCAGTTATACTATAAATTAAAACATGCCTCCCAAGGCAGCCTTTCTTCTTTCTGTCCTCACTGCTCAAGCCGGTTATATCTCCTGTTGCAAAGTTCCCATTGTTCATGTCACTAAATGCAATCTTATAAGGGAAGCCTCACCCATAGCTTCGGAGTTGGGGTGCAGGAAATGGTCTCTTGGGGTCCTTTCATATTCAGATGCTTCCTCCATCATGGCATGTTGAAGGCACTTACTTAGCCTCCTTGTCTTGTGAATTCGGACAAACTGCATCATCAGAAACTATGGTTGTACTTAAATGATCACACGCATGGACAAGATGGCACGTAGGATCCACTCAATTTTCTTTCAATTAGTTTGTCTAAGAAATGAATGTGCTACTAGTTCCTTTGGCTTTGCAGTGCTGCTTTGCTCAGGCTGAATCTTTTTGAATATATGTTATTATGTCTGTAGATCCTTTCAGTTTTCCATGTGTGCTTAAACCTTAACGGGAAGAATGTAATTCTGTGGTGCTGCTAATACCTTAGCTGAATCTTGCAGGTATTTGCCTAAAGCATCAATTAGCTTGCTTGTGGTGCTTTAACCCTGCAGGTGCTTGCTGAGTGCATACTTCTGCCACTTATAGCTCAGCTACAAAAAGCTTTAGCTAAAAAAAAAGCTTACAGTAATGTGTTGTTTGCTATGGTTCCACAGCACTGTTAATGTTTATATGTAACTTAAGGAGCTGTTTCTTCATTTACAAGCTTATTCTGCCTAGTATTCAATAATTGTTTTCATGGTCCTGTGTATACATCATAGTTGTTAGTGTCTACCAGGTCCTGACTACTATTACAGTTAAATCATATCATCCTCTTCTGCTTATCTGTGATAGCAAGGTAGGATCATGTGTTCAATTCCCAGATGGAATTAATTCCCTTCCCCTAAAGACCATTCTATAGGGTAAGGGTCAGGTAGGTATGGAAAAAAAAAAGAAGAGTGCAACATGTATGGGCATAATGCATTGTGAATCTTTTCAACCCCATTGACAGCACTGTTCCCCCGGAGTGCATATGCAGGGGTTAATAGACTGTAAATCTCTCCATCCCTTTGCCACCACTGCTTCTCAGAGTGCACATGTATGGACTTCTGGATTATAACTCTCTTATCACCAGCACTGCTCCCCAAAGACAGAGTAAACTGATCCATTTGTGGAAAAAAGGCCCTCTTCAAGCTGTGATAAACCTGCTACACATTCAAGACCCTGCTTTTAGAGTTAAGCTAAGAGAATGCACCACAAGTATTGTATAACCTTTGAACAGTGCTGGGCCTGCGATCATCTGGCAGGATGCTATGCCACGTTTTCCCTGCAGGGGCAGCAATACATAAAGGGGCAGAAAGGTGGAGATCTGTAGCCTTAAAAAGAGGTGAAATACTTTATGAACTGTCAATTACTAGCCCAGCCAAACGACTACATCCACAAGTGTCCCTCTAGCCCTGAGGCCGTCGGTTACAGGGTTTTGCCAGCATACATCTTAAGTATGAATTCACTGGCAAGGACTCTCTTACTGTGGGCCATTAGTCATCCCCTAATCAGGGCAGTTAAAAAGGCCATATGTTGGGAGAAATAAATACCCATTCAAGACAGTGTGTTACTCAAGCTTTTCCTCATGATCGATGCGACAGTAATCTGACTGCTTAGACATAAGGACACCTTATATGAGTAAATAAAGTTTATATCTTTTTTTCTGAAGCACCCATAGGCCAGTAATGGCTCTTACTTGCCAAAGAGCACAGAAGCAGACCTTTTGGCTGGCAATAAGATCTCAGGGGCAAGGTAGTTTCTGAATGAAATATCAGCCAGTGCTTTATAGTGAGGCTGCTATAGATATGCTGCATTGCTCATCTGGGACTGCAGTTACCTTGAGTTGGTAAAGATCTCACCACACACACACAACAATATCTAAAGTCACAAGGGATGGAAACATTCACAATCATCCTTTCTTCATCGAAACAAACCAAGATTCTCCCTCCCAGGAGAAACAAAAGTCCTCTTGTTGGTTATGTTTTTTAGATGAAGCACTGAGATCTTGAGGAATGTTACGTTTTACTTGCTTAGGACATTACATGTACCGGTATGAATATGGCATTGTGAAGAAAACAGAAGAAAAATAATTTTCTGTGTAACAGAGATAAGCATGCACACAGAGACTAGCATGCCACCACAGCACCATCTACAGCTCAAAAGACATATCAGTACATTAGTATACTCTGTAGCATTTCCAACACCTCTGACCAAACTTGCTCAGTTGGTCTCAGGTTGTGGGAGCTTACGAAAGTTTGAGCATATACTGTTCAGGATCCATGGGTCCTGTTAAGAGTTCAAGGTTTCTCCTCTCATCTTCCAGTCCATTTATTACCATATCCAAATGGTGTCTTTTAATGTATGCTCATAGATGTAGGAACTGCTCACTGCTGAGGGAGGCACCACCAATCGTGTATTCAGCGCTGATCCCCCCAGAATTCATGTCTAACACTATAAGCCACAAAGCCCTGGACAACAATTAATGTTTTCTTATGCAGCATTTTCTTGTGGATCAGCAGCAAGTGGGTTATCCAGATCTCATCCTGATGGTGATCCCTAAGAGCACTGACTGCAGACACTCCTTGTCAAGAGAACTTGCTAATGGCAAGAGAAGTGGTTATTTTAATGCTTATGTTTCCTTCAGTACAAATGGTTTCAGGTTTCTAATTAGGACCCACAATTATCCAGGTAGGGTGATGGCAATTATGCCTATGGCCAATCTGTCCAGGTTTCCCCCTCTTGTAGACTCTGACCCTGGAATCTTCTAGTCATCCTAAACATTCAGACCTTCTACAGCAGGTGCTGTAGGTTGGAAGGTTGTAAATAAAGTCTGCCTTGCTTGGATTACTCATTTTCAGTCATTGAGTGTTTGTTGAATGCTTGAGCACTTATTAAATGTCATATATTTGTACAGTGTGGAGGAATATATATATATATATGAAAAACAATATTGTGCCCTACGTACGTTGCGTCAAAACACGTGACTTCATCAGGGGTCCCTGATGAAGTCACGTGTTTTGACGTAATGTACGTAGGGCAGAGCTTCTGATGTCACTGCACTGAGCTGAGCCGGACGAACAGGTTTTTTTATTGCTTTGCTGCCATTTGTCCTGCTGGTCTGATCCAGCAATACCCAATGCCTGTACTGTTTATATCATTGTGAGTACGCATTTTTTATTTAATAAATTGCATTTTATTGGACGTTACGCACTATGTCCTTGTCCTTTTTCTCTTTCCACCTGGATTTATACTGGTACCTGTGATCTGAGGAGACCTTATCGCCTTTTCTGTGCATGGGCTTCCCTCCCCCATTAAGAAGGGAAAAAGCGCATTTGACCTAGCTCTGTAGGTCTACCTCCCCAGGTGAGCACTAACTTGTTGTCATCACTCACTGGGTGGAGGTGAAGGGCTGCCTGCATTGTGTGATTATCCTTACCTGAGAGTTGGTTCTCAGAAGCTCAGTGAATTCAAGTGTGGTACCGTGACAGGTTGCCACCTGTGCAATAAGTTCATCGGTGAAATTTCCTTGCTACTAAATATTCCACGGTCAACTGTTAGTGGTATTATAACAAAGTGGAAGCAACTGGGAACAACAGCAACTCAGCCACAAAGTGTTAGACCACGTAAAATGACATAGCAGGGTCAGCACATGCTGAAGTGTACAGTGCACAGAAGAAGCCAACTGTCTGCACCAGAGTCAATAGCTACAGACCTCCAAGCTTTGTGTGGCCTTCAAATTGGCACAACAACAATGCATAGAGAGCTTCATGGAATGGGTTTCCATGGCCGAGCAGCTGCATCCAAGCCTTACATCACCAAGTGCAATGCAAAGCGTTGGATGCAGTGGTGTAAAGCACGCCACTGGACTCTAGAGAAGTGGAGACATGTTCTCTGGAGTTATGAATCCAGTCTTCAAGTACACCTGTGCCTAGAGTATAAAAATTAAACTTACATATTCATATTCCTAACAGGAAGTGAAAGAGCTTTAAAACAAGCCCATATTCATTTCTGTAGCAGCCTCAATTATCCTTGCAACAAAGGGTGGATTAACAGAGAGGTGCATGTTGAAAAAAGCACCTTTTTCCTCAGGCCTCCTTAATTAGTGCTGATTCTATTGTGGACCTTGAAGATTAATTTCTCCACAATTTCTGTCTCTATAGGCACATGCTCCATGACAAATACATCAGTTTGCATAGTCTAGACACAAGTTAACTTTAAAGCAAACCTGGGCAATTCAAGCTAAACATATGGTTAAAATGCATAAGCAGGCATCACCTGCAGTGAAAACTACCATTTAAAATGATCAGTAGATTAGAAAATATATACACATAATTTATATGCAGATTTAATCCTTTCCTGTAAAACTGAGCCTTGTCCTCTCCTCTAAGGTGATGGATGGCCTCACTGACCAATAGGAAGGATTGGACGGTGGGAAAGGGTTGGACAAAGCCTGCTTTCACAGGAAAATAGGAGATTTACACTTAGCTCCTGGTTCCTATATCTCTTAATTGGCTGGCCATTTTGACATGTGGCTTTCCCTTAAAGAAAACCCATACTTTCTTCATGCCTTGTAACAAACAAGTTTACTTTAAATGCTTGGTTCCTCAGAAGTACATGTTCACTTTTTCTTTGTTCCTCAAACCTCTTTGTTGAGTCATTTGGGAGTAAGGAAAGGAAGCATGGCGAGTCATTCTATTTAGACTTTATTCACTGTTCTCATATCCTTTCTTTATGTTGCACCTCTCTGGCCATCCATACCTATCCCCCTGTCCTCTCCTTAAGGTCTCCTTCACACCTAGGCGTATTGCATATGCGCGTCTGTCGCACGTGTTTTTAACGCGATTCGGGGTAAAAAAGTCGCACGACAGTCGCGCGTTTCCGAAGGCTACTTGGCTGTATCCCAATGGAAACGCGCAACAAAACGGCCCAAAGTAGTATCTGTACCTTTTCAGGCGTGGGCCGTTTTGTAGCGTGTTAGGGACGGGCGGAAATACGCCAAGGTGGGAACGAGACCATTGACTACAATGGGATTTATATTTTTGAGCGTTTTGTAGAGCGTTCGTCGAGCGTAGAACGCGCTACAAAACGTTCAGGTGTGAACGAGGGCTTATGCTGGAGTACTGATGACAATTATTACTACAATAGTCCTCCTCACTACAATATTCACACCACTTTGGTAATGGTGTATATTTTAGAACTGTTTTAAATTAGAACATTGACTTTGGTGCACAAGATCAGACATTTGTAGAAACTGTCACAAAGCACTTTTAATGTCATTTGGCGCAGCTGATGCAAAATCACCTAAAACTTGTCTTATAAAATTGATAACTTGACTTACTGAAAATGCACCCATATTTACACCACAGAACTTTCCTTTTGTTAATTCCCCCCCACAGTGCTCAAATCTAGTTTAAAACTGATAATATCTACCTTCACAGTACAGGCAAGTGTAATTATGGTAAACATTAACTTGCCAGCTCCCTCCTTAAAAGAACTCTGGGACGAATAATTATTAGCCCTTGCATTGGGAGTAAAAAAAAAAAAGATATACTCACCTGATCCTTGGACCCACCTTGCTGCTAGACCGGTCCATGCAGTCTTTCTCTCCCTCAGCTCCGGTGGTGGAATGTCTCTAGGTGTCCTCACATCTAATACACTGTATTAGACTTGATGACTCGCGGATCATTAGACCACGGGAAGGGAGAGAGGCTGCGGGGGGCGGTCTAGAAGTCAGGCAGTTTCCGAGGTTTGTGTGAGTATATCTTTGTTGTTTTGCACCCTAAATCAAAACAAGCACTCAACCCTTGCAGTGCGGGGGTAGTCCTACTGAAAGGGTTAATTTTTACTCTGCTCAGAATTCTTCTTTAACTTTATATAGAAAGGGAAGCTAGGTAGGATTTTTAAGCAAGTAAAAAAGTAAAAATGTAAGCAGCAAGTTTTTAACAATTTTTTATGTTATACTGTATGTGAATAGGACTATGTAACACACATAGGTGTACGTTTAATAAACTGTGATAAAACTAGCTTTATCACGAGTTAACTTTACTCAGCAGATCTCTTTGTTTTTCTCGGCTGCACAGAGGCTGTTTAATAACCTGCGAAAAGAAAACTTATCTCACGTAACAGCTGTGAAAGGCTGAGATAAGTTATCTCAGTGATCAGTTGAGAAAGCAATGTGGGGAATGTATTCTGAGCTGCACAATGACATCCTTTGTGATAATCTACAATCCTCCTGACAGGATCGTAGTTTAATCTGCCAAACCACCCAATAACAATATTACAAAGCACCGCTATAGCAAAGTGCAACAGTTATTTCACCGTTAAAATTATGAAAATTGCTAAAAAACAGGATTTACATGTTCTGATTTGTTCAGCATGTACCAGTACAAAAACATGAATCAAACTACCAGAGGCAGCCACAATGCGCGGCAGTGATGGGGTTAAACATTCTAAAGGGGCACTCTGATGGAACCTAGCAATGTAAGTGGGCACTCTGACACATGCTGTAAATTAGAATGTTTGGCGTCCATGAAAAAAGCCTGCTGTCCCGAGATAGGTGCATCAGCACTGTGTGTGTGCAAACACACTAGCAGCAGGTATTAATGCATCATAAACGGTGGACCATGGTGGCAAAATGGTGTTACAGACTGTTATGTGTGGAGTGCAATGTTCACTGCATCTGCCTCTAAAACATACTCCCCAAACATCCTTCAAGCTTAATTTGGTAGGCCTGTTTGAGGGAGAGTGAGACTTCAACAACAAGCCCTAAGGTCACATGACCTTACTGAACATTCCCTCACACTACACAGATACAGTGAGGGGACTTGAAACTGTCACTCTCATGAGGGAAAGGTGGCATTAAGACAGACTTCCCTCCTGTTCCCTCTCAAGGCTGTGACACACGGCAGGCGAAGCGATGCGAAGCGATGCGAAGCAAAGGGGAAAAAAAACAACCTTCCACTTCGCACCGCACCGCAGCTTGTCTACACTGTAGTTTGTCCGGGCACAGCGGAGCTCGGGATCGCCAGCGGCAACGGAGGGGGGGGGGGCGCACAAACGCATGCATATTACAAGGGATCGGACGTCTCTACAGACGTCTGAACGCTTGTATGTAAACAGCCATCGCTGGATGTTTACATTCAAAGCCAATTTCCCTTTCGTGCGCGTGGCCTAGTGGCGGGCACAAGCGGGGTGGGTTAGGACATTTAAAAATGCCCACCCGCATTACGTCCGCTGTCCGGCCGTTTGGGCCCCGTTCACACTGAGTGATTTATCGCACGCTAATTCCCGCGATATCGCGGCTATTTTACCGCGCGATATCGCTCTCCAGTGCATGGCAATGGGGCAAAGGGTTGCTTCTGTGTACTTACCACCAGGATGAGAAGAGGTGAGATATTTCAGTTCCTACCTGACTTATCACGGGTTATTAAACACCATTTTCTAGACTTTTCACTTTGCTAAGGTGAGAAAAGCCTTCTCACTGCTTATCACACTCTTTCACAGTTTATTAGACGTACACCATAATGTAGGAGTTGTCCCAATTTGGCTGTGAAAGTGGAAAAACATTTTAAAGTAACCACTGCTTATGCATTTTCATCATAAGCTCAGACTGACTAGCCCGAAACAGATTCTACTTTATCTACATTTTCCAATACATTTCTGATTCTGTCAGTTCAAAACTTAGGCAGTTTACCATTGTAAAACCTAAGAACACTACCCTGGAAAATAGTGTCAATGTCATATAATAACTAGAGATAAATAACATTAGCACAGCTCTTTCTTGATGGTGATACCGTACATCAATGTGATAGGGCACTGAGTTCTGATATAAGTTCACTTAGAACAAGATGGATGAAGCAATATCTAGAGGAACAGTTAGGAAAAACAATAAGCCAAAACAAGATAAAACAGCACAGCAGTATAACACAATAAATACAACCTGTGCATGAGCTGCAAGCTGTAATACACCCAACTACTGAATTGACAGAGCAAGAAGCGAATGGAGGAGACGCAAGCACCATTTTCTAATTAAAAACTGCTTTATAAACACAACTAATTCTACCACCTTTCTATCTCACTTATGGCATACAATGTATTTTTTAGTCAAGATAGCCAATCTCATCTGCTCAGATTTGTCATTCATGTGAACAAAAGATTAGAGATCTGACATCATTTCTGAAGATAAAAAGACAAACAGAAATGCCATGAATGCAATACCCTTCTATTGGTTAATGTAAACTAAAAAGTCTCCATCCAGATTTTGGTGCATATATGAGCCTTATGTTTTCAGCATAGTTTGTGTGAATTTCGTCTGAAACAAAGTCCGGAAAGACTGCAATTTGTTATTTATTTCGGAGTCATCAAAAGGCATTGAAAACCTCAAAGTAAATCGTTTCTCTGTATGAGAACAAAATATCTTTAATTACTTGAGATGAAAACCATTCTAATACAGTTGTGCACTAATGCAAATATAGCTGTAAAGAAACAATGAGCATTATAGAGAGGAGAGTTTACCTAAATAAAACGTTATGTTATGCTGCAACATAGTGATTATAGCCCAGATTGTTTACATAACACCATATTGTAAATCCTAATCATTTGCTGTATTAGTAAGGTGTGTGTGTGTGTGTGTATTCCTTTTTCCACTGAGAGCCACTGCAGTCTTGTCCATGGCCACTAATTTACACAAGTGTATTAGGACATGATAAGCACCATTTTTTTTGTCTACTACAGTTTTGTCCATAACCTCAGAGATTATAAATACCTGTAGGTCACTAGGCACCAAGTAAACAGTGCTGTTGACAAAAACAATACAGCTATACAAGAATGTAAATAGCATAACCTCTATAGTTATTTTAAGCAACAATTCATGTTCATCAATGTTGTACCCCTTGGTAACAGAAAACCATAATCTCCTAATAGTAGATACTTTCTGAACACCCATTTATGTGGCATGTAGGCAGGGCCAGATTTACTCTCTCTGCTGCCCCAAGGCCAGGTTCCTCAATGCGCCCCCCTCCCGCCAACATCCCCCCAATGGAGAATGGCAACCAGATGGCGGGGACGGCAGGGTTAGTTTTATTTGTTACCTAACGTTTTATGACTTTTCATTTTTATCTTATCTTTTACTTTTTTATAATGTTTTTATCTTATATATTTTTTACTTTTTTCTTATTTATAATTTTTTTATCTTGCTTTTTTCTTATTATTTTTTACTTTTTAATTAACTTTTTTTAATTTTTTTTTACTTTTTCTAGAATTTGTATTCATATAATTTTGAATTTTTTTTAACTTAACTTTATTGCTATCACACAGGAGCTAACAAACCGCTTTGTGATAGCCTTTGGCGGTGACAAGTTCTCTTTATTGAACCTGTCCCCTCCAATACAGGAGTTCTAATACATCACCGTGCTGGAACTCCAGTGACAGCTGAGAGGGAAGGCTGGGAGTTCAGCTCTCCCCTCTCACTGTTTACACGGAGCAGAGTGGAGAACGTATGTTCTCCACTCTGCTCCCTGCTCTCCATCCTTAAGAGAGGATCTCTAGTCGGCGGGGAGAGAGGTAAGCAACAGAGGGGGCGGCAGGGGCGGTGGGGCAGGACAGATGAGCAGGCTGCATACAAGTGATCTCGGCGACATCACCGAGCTCACTTGTGAACAAACGAGCAGCGTCCCTGCTGTACATTCATCCCTGCTTACCCAAAGCAGGTCTAAGAGTATAAAACCAACTACGCGACCTGGAATTTCATGTTCCAGGCACAGGAGATTACACACACCTGCCGCCCCCCTGCTCCCTGCCTCCCCGAGGCTGGGCCTCAGTGGCCTTGTGAGAAATCCAGCCCTGCATGTAGGCAGTAAGTAATCTGTAAGCAGCACTCTTGCTCAGGGTATTGCTGTTACCCTGCAGAGCTGATAGCCTGAATATGCATTGGAAGATAAAATGGATTGTAAATAAAATAGCTGCCTAAGAAATAAGCACTACAATAAAATGTTTTACTAAACAAAGCTTATAAAAAAAATCTAAATCATATCCAGAAGTGAGTACAATGCCCTAAGTGCCTCAATAAAATGTACATTAAATCTCAACGCACAGAGGATTACACATACAGCCACAACACAGGACATTAGGCATATAGCCGAAGCACAACGCACATGACATTACACATGCAGCTACAGCACAATGTACATGACATTATATATACAGCCATAGCACAATGCACATGACATTACACATGCAGCCACAGCACAATACACATGACATTACACATGCAGTCACAGCAGAACGCACAGGACATTACATATGCAGTTACAACACAACGGACAGGACATTACACATATAGCCAAAGCACAACATACAGGAC
>NW_017307130.1:474-760 GCF_000935625.1 Nanorana parkeri | reverse complement strand
GCTTGATGTCTCGGTCGCATATTATTCCATGTCCATGATGGGTCCCTACGCTTGGTGACCTACAATGTCAGGGGCCTTAATGCCCCCGCCAAAAGGCATCAAGTACTGGCTGAGTTACACAGAATGCGGGCTGACGTGGTCTTCTTGCAGGAGACTCATATCTCTCATGACTCTGCGTTACGTTTGCATTCTGGGTACTTTCCACACTGGTACCATTGCACGTCCCCTACCAAGCGGGGGCGTGGGGTCGCCATAGGATTTGGAAAGGATATTCCCTTCACGGTCA
>NW_017307130.1:0-203 GCF_000935625.1 Nanorana parkeri | reverse complement strand
CGTGACCCTCGTATCTCACTTCCGCATATACTGTCTGAATTGCGTACTTATGGGGAACTATCCAATTTCAAGATCAATATGGGCAAGTCAGAGATTTTGAACATAACGGTGAGAGGGGCAGACTGCCTTAGCATACGTCCTAATTTTTCTTTTCTCTGGAGTCATGACTGCATGCGCTCCCTCGGTATCTACCTCACTCCTAA
>NW_017307129.1:717654-741239 GCF_000935625.1 Nanorana parkeri | reverse complement strand
TACTATGTAACTATGTAACTATGTAACTATGTAACTATGATCATGGAATTCTTTTAGAAATGTCAGAAAAGAGCAGATGATTACTAAAATAATAATACATTTCTGACATTCTGAACAGAGCTAAAATCCTTATAAACAGACCCGAATGCACTGTATGATTGGGCATCTATTTGGAAAATGAGGTTTAATGTTGATAAATGTAAAGTAATGCACTTGGGGACTAAAAACATGCATGTTTCATACACTCTAAGGGAGTATGTTTGGGGGAGTCAATGATGGAGAAAGATCTGGGTGTTCTGGTAGATCATAGACTGAATAATAGCATGCAATGTCAAGCCACAGTTTCTAAAGCAAGCAAAATAATTTCTTGCATTAAAAAGGTATAGGGGGTGATTTACTAACCTAAACACACACACGCACCAGGTGCATTTTTACACAGCAAAACATATTAATCAACCAAACACGAGCAACGTGTCACATTTATGCACTGTATGATTGGGCATCTATTTGGAAAATGAGGTTTAATGTTGATAAATGTAAAGTAATGCACTTGGGGACTAAAAACATGCATGTTTCATACACTCTAAGGGAGTATGTTTGGGGGAGTCAATGATGGAGAAAGATCTGGGTGTTCTGGTAGATCATAGACTGAATAATAGCATGCAATGTCAAGCCACAGTTTCTAAAGCAAGCAAAATAATTTCTTGCATTAAAAAGGTATAGGGGGTGATTTACTAACCTAAACACACACACGCACCAGGTGCATTTTTACACAGCAAAACATATTAATCAACCAAACACGAGCAACGTGTCACATTTTCACGCCGTTATGGCGCGTTTTTATGTATTTACGTACATGCGTGTCATGTAGCAAGCGCCATAGGCTACACGCTGCTCTAATAGCGGCATGCAAGTCTCTAAAAGCATATTTACACTAATGCCATATATGGAAAAATCATGCACATGATGCATATATAATGCTGCTTCACAGTTTAGACAAAAATGTTTAGCTCATGCATTTACATTCCTGCATTCATCAACGCAAGCAACACAACGTAGAGCTAATTTACACAACATCACCTTGCAATTCATGCAGGGCTTTGCACAACACACCTGCTGGGTGTGTACACACTACAAAGGTGTCTAGATTCCACTAATAGATCATGCTGGGAGGGAACACACTACAGAGGTGTATACTTGCTCGGGGCGTGTTTATAAGGTTAGTAAATCAACCACATAGACTCCAGAGAGAGAGAGAGAGAGTGAGAGAGAGAAAGAGAGAGATAACTCTGCCCTTTGTGCAAAGCATTAATAAGAACTCATCTGGAATATGCCGTTTAGTTTTGGGCACCAGTTCACAAAAAGGATGTTATGGTACTGGAGAAAGTGCAGTGAAGGACAACTAAACTCATAAGAGGCATAGAGGAGCTTAGCTATGAGGAAAGATTAGCCGAACTGAATTTGTTATTTCTGAAGACAAGACAAATAAGGGGGGGCATGGCTATGAGGAAAGATTAGCTGAACTAATTTTTGTTCTTTCTGGAAAAAAAACAAATAAGAGGGGGCATGATCACCATGTATAAATACATAAATGGTCCATATAGTGAGCTTGGTACCAAATTATTTACTTTAAGGTCACTGCAAAGAACAAGGGGGCAATCTTTGTGTCTGGAGGAAAATATGTTTAACATTTGCATACGGAAAGCATTCTTCAGAGTTACAGTTGTGAAAATGTGGAATAGACTCCTTCAGGAGCTAGTTCTAGCTAGCTCAGTTAACCGTTTAAAAAAAATCTGGATGCATTCCTAAATGCACAGACAATTACTAGATATTGAATTCTTATAAGTATAGTAAGCAGCAGAGATTGTTGATCCAGGGAACATCCAAATTGCCTTATGAGATTAGGACGGATTTGTTCCCCCTGTTGAAGCAAATTGAACCTGATTTATGGAAGGGGGGGTTCACCTTCCTCTGGATCAATGGTGGGTAACTGTGGGAATAGCGTTCTATTTTTGTTTTTGCTTCTCTTTTTTCTTCTTTTTTTTCCTCTAGTCTCTATAGGTTGAACTCAATGTACTGATGTCTTTTTTCAACTTGACTAACTATGTAACTATGAGGTCTATACAGGCAAAAAAGGAATTGTCTATGGGTGGGCATTCTTGACCAATAATAGCAGTAGCAAAGTATTGTATTGTTTTAGCCATTGTTCGGTACTTGGATAACAAAGATAAAACTATTAAAGAAGCAAGATTTGAACACACATTCAATTTTTTCATATTTAAATACCATAAAATGTATTTGCTTAGTTAATAACTTAAAGATAACTAGAGGCCATACATTAAAGTATTTACAAATTATTTACAAGCAGTAAATGATCTTTAATGCAAGCCCTAATTAAATTAGGCAGCCTCAGGCACTGTGAAGCAATTTATTCTCAATGCCCACAGCCTGGCCACAGGTTCAATTTCAGTTAGACAATAAAAGGTACCACTTAAATCCCACCTTTTCTTCACTGTTCTTCACCAATAAAGTCTAATTGGGGGAAACGTTCACTTACCGTCCGGGTTTTCTTCATGGCATTTTTCCAGAAGTTGTTTCTCTTTTCTGAAAATTCTAATTAGGTGTATTGTGTGTCTATTAGACCTCTGTATTTTAATGCAGATAGTTCCATTCAATCATTTGGCTGGATTTATTTACCCATTTCTAACATTACCTGTAAAATCTGTGCAGCAGCAAAAGAAACTGTAAATTCTATGTTGTAATGCCTTACTTTTTAAAATGATATTTTATTAAAATGTTAAATTGGTATCCCCTACAAGTTAATGAGAAAACAAATAAATGATTTTGGAGTCCCTTAACTAATGAATAATTAAAAACATGGAAAGCTTTTAATTGTCACTGACATTTGCAAAACTGGTGCTGGTAAAATAATTACTTGTGACCAAGTAAATTTGATTATATTCCCATTATTTCAAAATAAAATTTTCTACATAAATTTACATACTAATGTTTAATAGACTAACAAGACACTGTTATTATTTTAAAAATACAATTAAACATTTAAACAAGTTACTTGTTTGTTCTATTAGAATTTGCATATGCATGATTAAAAACAAAACTTTTTTAAAAAGTTTAATATTTACTACATACGCATCTAAGAAATAAATCAGAGTATATTTTTTTCAACCAGCAGCAGAACAGAGTGAAAAAATGCAATCATATTTAATCACCTTCATTTTACAGAGATATTAAAGTAAAGTCAAAATGCATTTTTAGTAGAGTGAAAGACAAGAAAAAGAAAAATGAGCTTTAAAGAAAAAATAATTTCAACTGTTCAAGCCTCCTGAACATTTTGAAGAACATCTTTATAGGATAAACACAATATGATGAGCCTGCTAATGGTTAACATAGATTATTCAAGATTTTAGAATTTGCTTGCTCCTACTACATTACGTGACTCTACATATTACTGGAAATACCTAGCGGTCTATTCACGAAGTAGCTGAAGGATCTAGCCGTAGCTTCGGCCGATCCTTCAGCTAGCTTCGGCCCCAGGACCCCTTCGGTTCAGTAGAACCGAAGGGCTGCTGTACGGGCTATTCACTATAGCCCGTACAGCTCCCGAACTTGGGCGAGCGGCTCAGTCGAGGCAAACGCATATGCCTCAGCTCGGCTGAACCGCGCTGAAAGCCGAAGCTGGCCGAGCGGCCGGCCATTGGCCGGCCGACAGCCTGCTTCTGACAGCTGGGCGGAGCCAGCCGTGATCTTACGGCTGGCTCTGGCCACTTGCAGAGAGATCAGTATCCCTGGTTACCAGCAAACCAGGGACACTGATCTCCAGACAGCCTAACTCTCCCTTGCGCTCCGGGAGTCTCCCGCTCCCGGACCGCCAAGGTGAGAAACACTGCTTTTTCTTTTTTTTTCTTATTCTGACACGGAGCTGTGTCAGAATAGAAGAAAAAAATTATCATTTTGGCCATAGGAATGCATTACTAAATTCCTATTGGCTATTTCAATTAGCAGAACCGCCGGCCAATAGAAAACTGTTGGGCGGAGCTAGCTGTCATTGCTAGCTCCGCCCAATAGTTTTCTATTTTTATTTTTCTACTTTTTTAACTGTTTTTCTGTTCTACTCATTCCCACAGAGAGACCGAGCAGAAATGCCCTCAGCGGCATTCGGCTATACACTCCCTGCTGTTCAGCATCTATGAGAATAGACTGAACAGCAGCAAATAGCCTGCCGGAGGTTCGGCTCAGCCGATCCAGATGTTGGATCAGCCGTACCAGCCTGAACCAGCAGCTTAGTGAATAGACCCCCTAGTCACAAGGCCAAACATACTAAAGTAGAAAGTACAGTGACGTAAAGTAAACATAAACATCTAATTATACATTGAGTGAGGGCGTAGAGGTAGTGAGCAGTGATTGGATATGCTAGTTTCTGCATCTGCACTGTAACTGTATGTAAATCTGGTTCACAATATATACAGCACAATATATATATAGAGCATAATCTGCTCTGTGTGTTTCCTATTTCCTATTGATTTAGTCTGTACTGTGCAATGTATATTTCACACCACCTAATTCTGTAATCCGCACTTTACATTCCCTATTATGATCAATGTACTCTATACACTATGTTGTACATTATAATCGCCTTACCAAGATGTTTTTTAAATGAAATTGTTTCTTAAGGTAGGATAAGACAAAGTATTTTCATTCCTTTTATATTCAGTGGGCAGAACGGTATATGAAATGGAAGAGATTCAGTTTATAAAAATTATTGTGCTGAGGTTTTACTGTGTCTGTGGGACTTTTGTGGTGTAACAGTATATATAGCATATTTTGTAGGTACAACAAATGCGGCACATGTGTGCTGTGTATATAGCATGTTGGCACAGGTTACCACATGCACTGCATCATTGTTAAATAACAACTATAACAACACGAGCGATGTCAGAATTGGCCAGATCCTTCGGCAGCTTCGTGAATAGACCCCTTAGAGTTAGAATGGCAAACTGCAACTGTCCCACACTGGCCCTAAGACCAACAGTTGACTGATCACATAACCACTGATCAGTCATCTGTTGGTCTCTGCTCCCAGCAGAAAGCAGAAACTGTCTTTCACCACTTCTTAAATGGATTTCCCCTCCCTCTCTGCTTCTCTCACAGAGTAGAGGTCAGGCACAGCTGACTCTTGATTGGACAGAGAGGCAGTGTCACTCCTACTGGCCACTGACATATACAGAGAGCATTGGCATATGATTGTCACATAAAGGGCACAGGGTTTTTTTGAGGTTTGAACTCTGATCATTAACTTGGCCTCACATTCTCTATGTTATGCAAGAGTCAAAGTGACAGTGCCTAATGAGAAAATAGCTGGGACAAAAAGTAGCAGTTTTTGTTCACTGATTTTGCACTGTCAGCTGTTTATAAGCTGGCATGGCCAATGCGATTAAATTAAGTTTTATTATGAGAATTATGAAAATTGTTATTCTTCTCCATTCTTTTCTGAAGAAGCTGAAGCTTATTTTTTTACCAGCAATAGACAAGAAGTAAGGCTAAGGCAGGATGATTTCACATGAGGTCAAGTGAAGGTCTGCAACAAAGTGCAGTAAAAGAGTTGATCCCACAAGAAAAATAAAAAACATTGATGACAGACAATGTAAAATTTGAACTTTTTAAGTAGTAGACATGCTTCTCCAGTGGCATAAAATAATAACTTCCTCAGAAGAGAGGGAGAGAATTTGGAAACACTTATTATCAAGCACTCAATGCCCATCCATGCTTGAGATTGCCGACTGTGATGCAGGTAACTTCTGAATGACTGGCTGGATCAAATGACAGGAAATATGTCCCTGATAATTATGGGTCAGTGTTTTCAAACAATGTAGGATATCTTCATATTTTAATTCTGAGAAATGGTACAAAGTAATTGTACTTAGACACTTCAGGTGGACCATGTGAGCTCTCTCCTCCTCCCCCGGGCCCTGCCCTTTGGGGAGGCTGCTATGAACTGTTGGATGGCTGGGCCTGAAGCCTGGGGACTAGCCATGCGCTTACACTGAGGTCTGAGCCTGGAGACCCAGTGGTCACTGCTGATGACAAGGATAAATATGACTGGTGACTCCTACCTCAAGTGCTGCTTTGTCAGGTGTTCTTCATGCTGTGAATGGAGACAGCTATCACACTCTGCCATTTAAATGACTCTACATCTATCTAGATGATCCCAACTCTCAACCTCTCTCCCTGAAGTTCTACAATAAAAGTTCTCAGCATCATATCTACAGTCTGGACATCACTTTAATCGACCACCATGGAGGGTGGTAAGTGCTAGACATGTGTGATTCGTTTCGCTCCGAATCGAAATTCGGACGAATTTTTGTAAATTCAGATATTCGGATGTATCCGAATTCTGAATTACAGGTATAACAAATGCAGACGAATCCGAATTTCCAATTACGAATTTCCGATTAGTTTTTTTGGAGGAACTTTCTTTTTTTGCACGAAATTTCATTGCAGCAAAGTGACATTTGAGAACAAACAACTTTTTTCCCTCTTAAATGTCACTTTGCTGCAACGAACGAACGAAACGAAAACGAAACGTAAACAGAACGAATTTTCGTACAGATTTCTGCTAACGAATTTCGTCCGAATCCGAATTCCGAAACAAATTGACTTTCGGACCCGAATTCCAACAAAACTAAATAAAACAAAATCCGAATCAGAACGAAACGAAACTAAACAAATTTTTTGCTGCTGCACATGTCTAGTAAGTGCTGATGGGCGACATGAGTGAAAATATTCCTAGACAAGAAGAGAACCGAGTTGCAGTAACCCACAGCAACCGACCCTAAGATCAAGGTATTCGAGCCATCTCAAGGTGTGCTGTGTATTTATTATTGAGGTGCATCACATAGGAAACACAGGGAGACCCATTGCTTTATTACTGTATGTTGCTCCATACAACAAATGTGTCTTTATATTTTCTTAGCCAGCTTTTCTCTGTAAACATTTTCAGCTATATGATTTCCAACTGTGACTAGCAGGGGGTGAAAACATTGTCTTGCACAAAAGTTTTATACTCTTAACTAATTTAACCTTTTTGCCAAGTTGGCATTCTTTTACTCTGAGCTATAATTATTTTCTGGCCATAATTTAGTAATGCAAACTTAATTACTGTCTTTTTCAAATGTTTCTGAATTCATGTTTCATAATTTTTAAAGATGCAAAACTATTGGTTAAATCAAATTAAGAAATGTGTTGATATGTCACTGTTTCCTACTATTAAATACCGCTAACTAATTTTATTTTTATTAATATGCGTGGGCCATGAGAATAAAACAAAATTATTTTCACGCCTTTGGGATACATCTTAGTTTAAACTAGAGTTCATCAAATCTATTATATTGTTAACTAATTAGCCATTTACAAATATTTTATAGGCATCCCTTGCATATGTGATCCTTTATCTAAATACAGTTATAATTTTCACTTCATAACAAACAAATTTAGGTAAGGATGTAAACAACATCTTTGGTCTATTAGCTATGGAAATAACATAAAGGCAATTAGGTAGATTAATTTCAAAACAATGTATTTTCACTTACATGCACCTATTTAAACAGTGGCGGACCTAAGGAACACAGGGCCCTAGTGCAAGATTTTATCTTGGGACCCCCTCCCAAGAGGGGGGAGGCGCTGGAGCCAGTCACACTGGCCGCCCAACCCCCCTGTGGTATCTAATGTCACCGTAATGCACTGGACTCTGGACTTAGTAACGCACTAGACCCTGCTGCTGCTGGGGCCCGGCCTCCTACACCCCCTCCCGTCACCTCCGCCATACAGCTCCTGGTACAGCTGTTAGCCATGTGAGGGGTCTGGGCAGCCTGGGGAGCCCCTGATGGCAGCCCTGTCTGTAATAATTTAATCAGAGAAATACATTACAATAGGCAGCATTACAGTGTAATGTTCCCTATTATAATCCCTTTTTCTAATTATATTAATTAACAGCACCCTGTGTGCAGTTACACCCATACACCCCTTCCCCCTGCTCCTCCCTGATACTCTTCTGCACTCACCCCGCCAGAGTCTCACAACGTCCCAGCCAGATGGTGTGCAGGGGCGGGGCATGTGACACACATGTTTCTCCTCTCCCACCGCCTGTTACTAGGGATGTGGCTGGGAATTGGAGCGGTGAGTCACTGGACCCCACCCCCATGCTGAGAAGCCCGTCGGTAGTGCTGGACCCCGTATTCCACCAAGAGTGGTGCCCAGGACCAGACCTCACTGGACCCCCCACATTCTAAGGCCCTGGTGCAGCGTCACTGGCTGCATCAGCAGTAATTCCGCCCCTGTATTTAAAGATTGATTTAATTAGATCTTGAGTGACAATCCAGGAACAGTAGCTATAGATCTTTGAATCCTAGCATCACTAGTATCATGTACCTGACTGGAAACTCAACTGAGAATGGGGCTGCACCTCTTGTCCCACACCCCTGGATGTAGTGACAGGGGATGTAAGGACAGAGCAGAGCACAGGCGCCGATACTGGTGGCTGGCCAGTTCTTGAGGAGGTGCTTGAGTGTGTTGGACCAGCTAGTGAATCGGCAGGACCTAGATGACACCGGGACCTCTTGAAATGAAACCAGAGCAGGCAACAGGTATGAGGCAAATGGAGCACTAGCAGAGTGTTGTTGCTCAGGATGCTGATGGAGCAATCCAGTAAGTGGCAGAGGTCAGCAGGGTCAGGAAATGTAAGCCAGGGTCATACACAGGAGATCAGAGAGCAGAGGTACCGAATCAGGAGGAGGAGGTGAAGTCAATTGATCACAAGCCAGGTTCACACACAGGACGTCAGGATACAAGAACAAAGTACAGGGCACATGGGGACCAGCTGAAGACCACTCAACAACTTGGTCAATGCTTCATGTCTGTTCAAATATGATAGTGTACCTAAAAGCTCTGTTTTTAACCTTAGCGGTTAGACAGGTTTTTTTTGCATGCTGGCTGGTGAGTGTGCTGGGAAACTTTTTTATGTTGAACTGCTAAACAGATCAGGCACAGACAAACCAAACCTAAACTGTCAGGATACTGCTGCAGAACATTATGTGCATGCACATGTCTGTTCCGTTGTAACTGCTAACTACTGTTTGACCACAGCCCTGCCTGTTGTCCTGATGTTCCTGTCTGAGCCTGCCCGTGACTAACTTCTGGCTTCACCCTTGGCAAGCTCTGTAAAACCTTCTGATCATTGTTGGTCCAATATTCCTCAGAAACATTCCTCAGTCAAGATTTTCTCCAAGTCATCTCTGTAGGTCAGGCTGGGACTGCCAGCACCTATGACGCTCTGAGCCCTTATGCTCCCTGTCACAACTCCAGAGGCACTTGGACTAGAGGTGCAAGGGGTACATGTTATAAATAGAGTCCAAGTTCATGACAGGCTGACAGAGCAATGACTGGCAGAGATGACAGGTCAATGCTCAAATACAAATAATAGGGGAATTTAAGGAAGCAAAATAGAAATGGTCTGTAAGTAGCTTTAAATCCAATAAATGTTTAATAATTGCATTGATGTTTTTATAAATTCACATAGCAAGATAAAATTAAGCTCATAAATCATTGGTCAGTTAACTAATCATCCAATTATACCAAGGATTGAAAAATTCATCCAATCACAGATTAGCATTACCTCAATTACACAATCTTAAATAACAGGTGTCTTAACTAGATAAGGCTGAAACCCCTAAAATAATTTTCATAAAATGTTGCAAAATAGAAAAATATCAAACGGGTTATATAATAAACATTTGAAAATGTGATTCGGAAGGGAACATCAATTCTCCCTACACAATATTAAAAGTCACACATGAAGAGTCACATGAAGGCAGACAGTACTGAATTCAGGACATGAGCTGACTGATTACCCTGTTGACCAGGCAGAGTCTGAATATCCAGAACAGGGCAATAGGAAGGGTGAGGCGAGTGAGGCACTCGCCATGAGGGCAGGCTAGGTGGGGGTGCAGCCAAGACCCTGGTATTCTGCCAGTTGGGGGTGGGGTGGCGTGGCCCGAAGATTAGTTGGTGTGTCCGTGGCCCAAAGAATAATAAATGTGACTGGCCGTGGCCACCTCGCCGCAGCTCTCTCATGCCACCTGCAGCGATTTTCATGGGACCAGAGGAGTGCATTACCCAGCAGGCAGCCTGGCAGCAGCGCAGTGCGGCAAGGTAGCTGTAGCTGTGAGGTGACTAAGATGGGTCCCGAGGTCCAGTCCAGACAACGTGAGGTGGCTCCCTGGAGGGAATCGGGATCCAACAGAGAACCGTAGAGAGCTGCAGCCTGCATGTACTCATGTACTGTGCTGTTTGTAAAACTGTCAGTATATCACTCCCCTTCTTCTCCTTCACTTCTTCTGTACTGTATTATACAGTACAGAAGAAGTGATGGAGAAGAAGGGGAGTGATATACTGATAGTAGTATGTGTGACTGTGTGTGACACCTGTGTAACTTTTTTTACTATAATTTAAATAATAGAGATAAAACTACTTTTTAAAACAGCTGTAATTGATGATGTTCCTGACCCCCCACTGATATCCCCCCCCCCTGCAAACTACCCCACCTACACCCTTAAGGCTGTGAAACACTGCACGCAAAGCAGTGCCAAGTCATGGCGCATTGCGTTTGCGTGCGGTGTGTCATGTAATTTTCTCTCCGGCATTTCAGCTTGCGTGTGCACATGTAACTGAGCATGCTGAGATGAAAAAATGTATCTTCAGCCAATCGGCTTGTGCGTATAAACCCGTGCGTCAAGATGCGAAGGCCATACGGTTGTTACGCGCAAACCAATTGGCTGAGGATGTCGTCTTTCATCTGGCTGCACTCAGCTCACACACTGCATGCTTCACATGCAATGTGTCACAAACTTTATACTACGCCCCATATCAACCACTGTGGGAAGGTGCAGTGGATCATCAACCTGCTGGGAGCTGTAGTCCCAGGAGGAAATGTCAGTGCCTTAGTCGTTAATAGGGCCCTCACAGCTGCGACTCTATTAGTTCTGCCACTTGGGGGGCACTGACAGGAGGAAGGGGGCCCCATTAACCATAAAGGCACTTACATTGCCTCCTGAGACTACAACTCCCAGCATGTAGCAGGCCAACACTCCACAGCTTCCTCCCACAGTGGTTGATACTTATGCCAGTTGCAGAACTACCAGGGTCACAAGGGCCTCACTGAGCACAGAGAGCCCCCACTGAGCACAGAGAGCCTGCACTGACCACAGAGAGCCCACACTGACCATAGAGAGCCCTGACCACCTCAAAAAAACATCAGGGGGCATAATTTTCTGTACTTGACTCGGGTGCAAAAGAAGCTAGCTACAGCTCTGAAAACTGGAGAAAGGAAAATGATCACAAAACTGAAGTTGTAGTCCATGTATGCCAAACAACTTCACTTTGATGCTCATTTTTCTTTCTCCAGTTTTCATAAATTACTACAAATGTGTTTAAAAAGTACAGTTATGCTTTAAATGAAAGCAACTCTATTTGTTTATTGTGTGTACATCTATGCATCTAATAGACAGAAAGAAGTTAAAGGTTAGGATACAAAAGGTTGTTCTCTTCTTACAAGTACCAGCTACTTTACAATAATGAAAGAGAGCTTTCTTTGTCTAAGCATGGGAAGTTGTGATATCTCTTGCTTTGATTGGGTATTCTCCCTGAGGAAGAAGATATATTGATCCTTTAAAATACATGGCTTGTAGAGTATGTTGTTAATCGTACACTCCAATAACATTCTACTTTCTGCCACAAAACATCCTTCTGTTCTCTGCATGACATTTAAACCTGTAAACCATTTGGCTTTTTGTGCACACCTATTAACCCATTATTACCCAAATGGTACAGAAGGTTTAAACTCCACTTCTTATTCTCTCCTCTACTTCCTACAGTAGATGAGTCAGACATTCTGCATCAGCAGACAAAGTAGGAAGGGTGAGACCTATTTTCTCCACTTTAATCCTAGCTGTGAGATCAAATTAATTGTTTGTATTATTAATTTGTAATACACCTAAAGAAAGTGTATTATTTATGTTAATACCATGATATTTTGCAGTGCATAGGAGGAAACAAAGCAAAGGGACTTTTCAGGTGCTATATTAATGGATTCATACAATATCTTCCTTATCATAAATTCTTTGTTTTATTATACACAAGTTATGTAAAAAACAATAGACATAAAAACCTTCAGTATTTCTATGCAAAAAGTACTTACATGTCACCCTTCTAACCCCACCAGTTAGCAACATTACAGATAGTGACTCTATAGTCCCTGCATAACAATAACATTATGAATCATCTGATGGAATGAGGGTCAAATCTAATGCATTTTGGAGTCAACGTAAACTGCTTCTTCAAGGAAATGTAGGTAAGATCACCATAAATATAGGCATATACACAATTAATAAACATGTTCAGTCTTTACACATATAGTTTTTATTACATGTGCCTCTGTTTCCCTTGTCCACTTCTTCATGATTTTTGTACTTTTAGCATCATCAGTTATGCCCTCTAGCTACGCTTCCTCTACATACTCAACCAAGCTGCCTGCTGCTTCCACCACATCTGAGATGAACTACCTTCCACACTCTCCTGCTCTGGATTTCATCAATACCGCACCTATGCACTCGACTTCCTGCATACCCTCATCGTCTACTTCTGAACCATGCCTTTTCGAATAACTTCCATCAATGCTAAAGGACTGAACAGTCCATACAAACGCTCCAACCTCCTCCGAGAGGCAAAATCGCTCCAGACTGATATTCTCCTGGTCCAGGAAACCCATTTTTCTACGTCCAAAACGCCTCAGCTTCACTTTAGAGACTTTCCACATGTTTTCTTATCTTCCTCAGAAAAGAAGAAAGCAGGAGTCCTTATTGCAATCAACTCTTCTGTATCCTTCCAATTATATAACTGCGTCTCAGACCCAATGGGTAGATACATCATTCTCGTATGTACCATAAATAACGTGCTTTGTACTATTGCTAATCTATATTCTCCAAATGTGGGACAGGCCAAATTTGTGCGTAAGTTCTTCCGTATTCTTGACAAACAGCGTCAAGGTATTTTACTTATTGGAGGGGACTTCAATGCGATCACTGATCCTCACCTGGACTCGACCGCAGTGAATAGCCGCTCTCATTGCTCCCTAGGTAAGCTTTTCCACCGCCATGGCCTGCTCGACATATGGAGATGTCAACATGGTAGCGAAAGGGACTACACCTTTTTCTCCCATGCTCATCACTCCTATTCAAGGATAGATATGTTTTTAACAGATACCACTTCGCTTCAATCATTGATCTCCTCCACTATTGAAACTATCTCTTGGTCTGATCATGCTCCAATAACGCTCAGTGTCGAGGACCATCGCCAACCCAGCTCTACTTTTGTTTGGAGACTAAATACCTTCCTCCTATCTCATCCGGAAATCTCCCAACAGATTTTAGATGCACAAAAAGATTATTTCGCTCTTAATGATCTTCCCGACACTGACCGTTACACACTATGGAATGCACATAAAGAGTATATTAGAGGGGTTATGATCAAACTAAGTTCCCATTTAAAAAATAAACCGCTCTTCCCAAATCGCACAATTACTGCTTTTTCCCAGATAATTTTTGTACAAGTCATTCTGAATTGAGAAAGCTGACCAGTGAAAAGTCTTCAAGAAAAACAGAGCAAGTAGTTAGGGTAGTTAGGGAAAGATAACAGACTGCAGGGAAAGCTTGATGCTCATTCTGGAGCTAATTGCGGAACATTTTCTATCTACATCTGTAAAAAATAATTTAAGGCAACTGGACTTGCTCTGTTTTTCTTGAAGACTTTTCACTGGTCAGCTTTCTCAATTCAGAATGACTTGTACAAAAATTATCTGGGAATAAATATGGTGAATGTTGCTCAAATCCACATAATCTGTTAGTCACAACCAGGTGTTGATTGCGTTCACCAAGACAAAGGAATTCAAACACCTCAGGGGGCCCCAACATATACTGAACAACAGCTGTTGGGAACCCTGACTTTTATAGGGAGGGGACTGGCATATAGCAAAATCCACATGAATGACCTTTCAAAGCCACATGACCACAGTTCAGAGGCTTGGAAGTGAATTGTTAGTAATTGATTGCAATAGCCTGCATTAGTTCACAAACAACTTCGGGTCGAACATATGGTCATCCGGAACCAGAAGCTGATCTCTAGTAAGGAGGTGCAGACAGACATACACAGATAAGAACACTGAATCCTCTCCTGGTAAGAAAGCAATCAAACCATTACTCAGTCTAAGCAAAGTGTTAATGTTTTGCTACAAAATGTACAGTATTTACATCACAGAACACCAACACAATTCAACTAAACAACTACAAGAAAAAAAATACAATAATATTGCATGCATTTGTAATGTTCTCACGCCTACTACAGAGCAGGCAGCCATCATACTGACAGTGACATTTTGAGAAGAGCTGAGGCCTACCAGTGTAATCTGCAGAAATTAACTGTTTGTTTGACATGCAGTATCTGTAAAAAATCAATCACGACAGCTGGACTTGTAGTATTTTTCTCTTTTTTTTTTCTCTGGTCATCTGACTAGCTTTGTCAAATCAGAAGCTAGTCAGATGGCCAGCAAAACGTTTTCAGGAAAAATACAGCTTGTATTTTCCAGTTGCTTTGATTTGTTTTTTTATCCATCTCAATGCTCTTTGATTCATAATGCTCTAGGTTAAGTTATTTGTGTAGATTCTAGTTAATTTACCTGGTAAGCTAAAATAGCACTTGTCAGTATGACGTTGAGTGACAGATAGAAATACATTGTGGTACAAACTGTTGGCTTTGCCAAGTAATCCGAAACACACTAATCTTTGTTAACAAATGGATACAGTGTCATGGAAGTACAGAACTAATAGCAAAGAAGTGGAACCTGTGGGATGTCAGGACGTCCTGACAAAGCCCCAGTGTGGGAGGGGCGAAACGCATCAACGTAACACGTTTTTTGTCTGGATGGCCACATGATCCTTATTCATGGATATACATTATAAGACCATGGAATAATGATTTACAAATGTAAAGAGACCAATATATCTAATTGAGTGGTGGCAGAATCTTCAAGGCAATCTTTGAGACTTACACCTCTATGGACAGAAAATTCAGCCGTCGGCATGGCAGGAATGAATAAGAAAATGAACATAGCTAATGTGAGTAAGACTGCCTAAACGTTGGAAATTAGGCAACCATCAGTATCCAAAGAAGTATTACTCGGTGATACATCTTTTCTTATGTGACACTGTCTTTGAAACATTGTAAAAGTCCACGAGACTGAATGCCTTGAGTAGAGTACACTATTTATTTCCAAAACCAGTTCTTGTTGAACTTTTTATCGAAACAAAAGCCTCAGCTCTTTATTGGCAGGATGAGATAAGACCAAGGATACGGCAAGTTTAAACAGGACTGTTTCATTAGCCGCATGTTGGCAACTATTTACAATTGATGGAGACAATTTGCCATTTCCACGTATTGTTCCTGTCACATTATATTCCATTATGGGTTTCAATTAATATAAGCTGAAGATTTTTTGCCTTTCAAGATCGGTTTCTTTCATTTTTGAAGTGTGGAACTATTCACAACTGGGCAATCAATGCATCCATTATTCTATGATTCATGGTGATCTGCAATCACGGCGTTGCTGACAACAACTAATTATTGAGATTGCAATAACAGGAACCTTTTTGTCTAACTTTTTTGATGTTTTAATCCCAGAGATTTTGTGAATCAACATCAATATAACTATATTATTATCCACTTTTTTCATTAACAACTAATGATATGTGAATATGCCTGGGATCCATCCAATTTGCATGTATGAATGAGGTCTGCAGACAATGTCATTTAAGGTTTTTAGAAAGTTTTATAAGCGGTGCAGTGATGTTGTTTTGTAATCTATATACAAAATAAACTTTTTTCAAATTTTTTACAATATCTTGTCTGCCCCAATATTTAAGTAACCTCTATGACTTGCTATCTTCTATATAGCAAGACAAAACAGTTCCTAACTTAGGCATGGGTAGTGTTCAACTGTTCATTTCCTGTTAGATCTGACAAAAAGGCTCTAGTTAAAACAAAAAGCAATATTTAAAATATTCATATCAGACATGACCATAGAAAAAAGTGTCAGGGATTATTATCACCTAGAATTTTTTGCTTTGGATTTGATTTTAATACATAATTGTTAACAGTACTAGTATAGGGAATAAAACAGTGGGAACAGAGAGGTTGAACTTCACCAACTGCAATCCTCTAAGAACACCAAATATAATGTAGAGCTATTGCATGCTAGCATATTAAAGCTACCTCAATGCTGAAGGGAATGTGTAGGACATCTAGTGGATGATTTATAAACCATTTCTTATCATAACCTTAATATTATAATGGACATGCAGACATACCCCTCTCCCTCTTCCTCCTACCCTGTCCCTCTGAAGCAGAGTGTACCCACCGGATATTCACAGCCTAGTCTTGTGAGTTTACAAAGCACAAAAATTCCCCAGCCTCAACCTGCCAGCCAGCCTGCAACCAAACAAGTAGCCCTGTCAACAGTATGCGTTAAAATCAGAGGTTTAGTTGCACAAACTTTTGGCCAAAATCATTTCACTATATTGCACACCACACTATTTTTTTCCACCGCTCCAAGCTTGCTCCTGTGATGGACTAAAACCTCGATACAATACAAACCACAAAAATTCCCCAGCCTCAACCTGCCAGCCAGCCAGCCAGCCTGCAACCAAACAAGTAGCCCTGTCAACAGTATGCGTTAAAATCAGAGGTTTAGTTGCACAAACTTTTGGCCAAACATATGTAGACGCCACACTGCCGCACCAAGGCACCTCTGCAAAGTGTGGTCCTAACTCTATGCATACTGTTGACAGGGCTACTTGTTTGGTTGCAGGCTGGCTCTCACAGTGTCACAGTGCCCCCACTGTGTCACAGTGCCCCCACTGTGTCACAGTGCCCCCACTGTGTCACAGTGCACCCCCCCCCAGTACCACATAGATTTTAGTTTTTTAAAGAGCTTTAACAAGCAATGCCTTGAGGTCTATAACCCTTTGTTATGACAGGCAGTCCTGCTCATCTAGTTTACATTCAATAATTAAATCTGCCAGCACAGTACATTAAGGATTAGTTATTTGAAACAAAACTCCCACATTCCCCTCAGGCAGTAATAACTAAACATGATTTTTCAGTCCTGGAGTTTCCAGAAAGATCATCTAAAATCTTAAATTAAACTAAATCTGCTTTTTTTCTTCTTTAAAAATGTTTTATTTCCTCATTTTTAGTGGGCCTCTGCAGTGCTCACCCCCCAGCTCCCTGCATGGGTGCCACCATCAGCTATGCAGTTCCTGTGGAGGCACCCATGCATGCTCATGCCCGCAGTGGTTGTGTGTGTCTATAGACACACACAGCCTTGTGGCAGGCCACGCCCCTCTTCTCCCCCCAACAGTTTGACTGATGGCAGAAGGAGCCTATGGTTCCTCTGCCATCCATATCCTCCCCCCGCAACCAGGAAGAATGGTAAATGGAGGATTGCTTTGGGACCGGAGGCAGTGGCAAGGCGCTGACAAGTGTGGGGGGATGGGGGAGAGAAAAAGGTACTGGGCAGTTTTTACTCTAATGCAGAGAATGCATTAAGGTAAAAAATGCCCAGACCTTAATGCTACTTTGATGAATTCAACTCTATCTATCTATCTATCTATCTATCTATCTATCTATCTATCTATTTATCTATCCATCTATTTATCTATTTTCCCTCTTTTTAAAGAAACATCTGCCACTCAGATAAACTTTTGCAAATAGAATCCAGCAAATACTGAAAACAGAATATATAAATAAGTAAATACTAGGTATCAATTTAATTTAAAACTCTGTTGCATGATGTGTGAAGTAGATATATTAATATTTCAAATCACTTGTACCACCAATTCTAAGAAGAAACAGAAACTTGAAGGGAATAGGATGGGAGGATGTGTTTATTTTATTTAGCATATATCACATGTCACCTTCAATAGTTTTTTTTACCTCTCTCCTCACTGATCCTGAATGGCGGTATGAACAAACTCCACATAAAAAAGGGGAACAAAATTTTTTTTAAGGCAAACTTACAGAAAACAGAATTATTCCACCATGAATAAGCAGTAAACAAATAACCAGATAAATAGTTCTGCACTTCAATCATGAATGGGGCATATTTTTTTTAATCAGCTAATGTGACATTTGATACACATTTGCCATAGCCGTATACAGGATCAAAATCATGACCTGAAGCATACGCATGCTATCTTTGCTTAAGGGCTTGTTCACACCATAAACAGTACGTTCCAGAGTGGTCAGCTACTGGAACACACTTTATCACATCCCGGCCAGCTTGCAGCATTTTTTCAAATCGCACTGGTCCGGAACACAGGCATTGTTTTGCCACACGTTCTGGTTTGGGCGATTGTACTTCCTGAACGCAGGAAGCCAGCCGGGATGCGATACAGTGTGTTCCAGCAGCTGACCACTCTGGAACGCAATGTTTATGGTGTGAACAAGCCCTATAGCCACAGGAGCATCAAGGAGGTGAAGAAAAGATGATTATGTGCAGCTGGGGGTAGGAAATCTGTAACTGTGCCAATAATAGGGAAAAGCATGGGTTCCTTTTACTATGCTATTGCTAATGAAAAAAATCCTACTTATGCTTCACAATTGCTGCGCATAGTGTTTTTAAAAAAAAAATAAGTCACTCTGAAGTGGGCCATCACAGAATTTTGCAATGTAGATCCAAAAATTCCATAAGGGGCACCTGCTGTCCATAGGGATAAACCTTTTCCATGGGTTAATTCAGATATTGCAACTACGATCATTTTATTGTACAGGATTTCTGCTTTCAGAAAATATATCATGGGTGGGTTTTAGGGTCATTTTTAGGCCAAAATGTACATTTTATCCTGTGTTTCAAAAATGTCAAAACTGATCGGGCCCCAAAAGAGCTTTTAGCCTTTTGCGGTCCCTGTAGAGCACAGTTTTTACTAATAGGAGAAGCTGCAGACTGATACATTCATCTCTCTGTCATGAGTCTCTCCACCTATAAGCATGCTCTGGGCACTACAACACAATTGACTGTGACAGAGAGATGAGATCACTAGTCTGCTGCTCCTTCTTTCAAGCATGGATGAACTAGAAAAAAATGATTAGTGTTTGGACAGTCTAACAGTTCCTCTGCACTGGGCATCATGCAAGGCAAAGGTAATCTACAGAGGCAAGGATGAAGAGGTTAAAGGCTATGCCTGATGAAAATGAACATATCAGTTTTCAGCAGATCATGATGACAGAGTGGGGCACCCTTGTCATGACTGAACTAGTAGGTGAAGCTAATAACTGAAATACAGAGATCTTGTAAGCAGAAAGATGTAGTTTGATAGTTATTTGGTGTACATGGCCTATAACTATATTTTTCAAACCCTCAACTCTACTGTTCATGCATTTACCAATTACCAACTGTGATAAAAATGTTCTAACCATAAAACATTCAATTATATTTATGTACTTGTAAATATGGTATACTTTTCAAAGCTAAAGTGTTGCTATCAATTAAGAAGAAAACAAGATGTGGCTTGTGCTTAGCAGATCAATGTTCACAAATTAGGAACCAGATCATGAGCACTTTATTTTATAGAAAGCAGTTATTCAACACTGCTTAGAGAAAACTCACAGTGCCAATAACCAGCTCTTAGACTCGCTGTTCTGAAAGTGGAAGAAAATACATATTTTTATTGAGTCAAAAGAAATGGCAACTCAATATATGTTCAGCACTTTCAGGTTTATTAAAGATTTCTTATGCAAGCTCAAGGTTCATGTAAAGTTGCTTCTTCTGCTTGAGTGATTCACTACTGCTACTGATACTTGCCTTCTCTTTACTGTGTATGTGTGTTTTATAATATGTGTGTGTGTGTGTGTGTGTGTATATATATATAGACAGAGAGAGAGAGAGAGAGAGATATTCCATGCACATCATGGCAGCACACAATGGGTTAATGCTCTCCCTCGAAACCCCGTAGGACAAGCCCTCTAAAGGTTTCGACCCCTGTGACCTGTCCTGATTCTTTTTTTCTGTCCTCGCCATGGCAAGCTGCCTAAATGCGCATTTTTTATTTTTGCCCTTACCTACCATTTTCTTGAAGCTGTTCAATGCAGGGTCAGCCTCCCTTGTGGTGAAGCCCCTGCTCTATATGCCTTTACAGAAGGTATGCCCTTGGGAGTCCCGTTTTTGGTGTCTCAGGACCTATGTAGGATATTATTAGGGTTGCAATGCTCCCTGCTTCTGGCTCCCATGTCCAATTGGCTATAACTCTTCCCCCTCTCCTCCCACCAGTATGTCTGTCAGAGTGGTCTGCTTCTCAGCCGGCATCTTTCATGCACGCGTGCAGTGGTTCTTTGCGTGTGCGTGGTGCTGCGCCCCCTCCAAGATGGTGCCAGAACTTGACTACCATGTGAGTGTCCAGCGGGTGCCCTTTCCAAGATGGAGCCCACAGTCTCAGTGCGCAGGTGCGGGCATTGTAAGGGATAGAGCTGCCGCAGTGCCGCCACAATTTAAATCATGCTACAGGTACCACTACATGACCCCAGCCTCCTGCTCTCCTCCTTTATATTTTTTTAACAGCCGTTTTATCCTTTCTACACTTTTTCTGTTATGACTGACATGGCTACCACGAAAGACACTGATACACTTAATCGGTAAGGGCCAGGTAAGTTTTTACTGAATTACTTCAAAGAGGCAATGAGGGGGTCTCACTAATATCTAAGATATTTTAACAGCCCTCCTCATGAAGAACATTGTAGGTCAAGAAAATTGAAGTGCAGTTCTCATTCTCCCAGAAGACACAGTTTGCATGGTTGCAGATAATCCCATTCCACTCATGACTCTCACCATTTGGATCTGGCCTGTCACTCTAGCAGAAGGTTGCCAAGCAAGGATTGCTGCTGGGTCTGTGGGAGACAGGCAATCCAAGACAAACTAGTTTGCCAGAGTTGTCTGACATTATCAACGCTGGAAGTGCTTCCTTCTATGGATCTGGTCTCATTAAACAATCAGTCAAAGACTATATGAAAGAACTCTCCCATCCAGAGCCTGCATGGCCTAGTACCCATATGCAATCAGGTGACCATTCCTGAGATTTGCAAGAGACCTCTGACTACATTTGTGAACAGGAGTTTGGTCAGTCGGGCTTTGACTTCACCCTGGTGGATCCTTTTGTGATTGCAGTGAAATAAGCCATAGACTGGGTGTTAAAACAGCATTGCATGTGGCAGACAATAGATGCCTCCCCCCTCTATACAAGCTTGTCTTCTCCATTTTTACATAAATGGCCTATTTCACACCTCTTTTAAACCAGTCCTCCCTGCCTAGGATGCACACTTGACTGTCTCCAAAGGAGTGAGTTTTGCTCTTCTATGCTGTGCCATACGCTGGTGTACCTGCTGTTTTGTTTCAGCAACATACAATTCTGAGCACTCCTCACTGCACTGGACTGCATACACAATGTTGTTCATCTTGTGTTTTGGCGTTGGGTCTTTTGGATGAACCAGTTGTTGTCTCAGTGTATTGCTGGGTTTGAAGCAGACAAGGATGTGATTTTAAAAAAAAAACCCTTCTGTGTTTCTCAGACACCCCAGCTACATATGGGATGACTAAAAACTTCAGTTTGTCATGCTTTTCACTCTCACTGGTACTCTTGGCATTCTTTCCCAGATATTTTTTGTACAAGTCAGTCTTAATTGAGAAAGCTGGTCGGATGTTCAGTGAAACATCTTCAAGAAAAAACAGCAAGTCCAGTTGCCTTGACTGATTTTTTACAGATAAACTTGATGCCGCCATTTCAAAAGTATCTGGTGGCAAGTCAGGTCTTCTTTCCCCAGGATAGAAAGTGCCGGTATCCGGCACAGTCCGCAAGCAAGAGATTCGTTCCTGACAGATCCAGGAATTCCAGATCCTATAAACGGGGGAGCGAGTTCAGATGCGATTGGAAAGGTACTCAGTCTTCCCCTTTTTTTTTTCAAATTCTTTATTTTTGAAATTTCAAACATTTTGTAGACACAAAGAAAAGAGAGTATTATGCAGAACAGTTACATAGAGGCAAAAACAGGACATTAAGGGGGAAACAAGATTACAAGATGTAGGGGCCCAGAGGTCAGTAAACAAAATAAAATAACATCCTGCAGTATTCCTGACGATATAAGGAGATAGAGCTATAGTGTAGTCACGTCATGAGTACAAACAGTAACCATCGGAATAGTACATTGACTGAAGACCCTAGGGTCCTTCCTACGCAAGGAAAGGAAATCAGGGTGACAGAGAAAGGAGTGTAGAAGCACAAAAAATAAAAAGGAGGGGGGGGGTGAAGGGACAAGGAGGAGGAGGGAAGGATATGGGAAGGGAGGGGATTGGGAGGTGGGAAGGGACCATCGACCACCTCAATACCACTTATGTATCGTTCCCCCCCTGCAGCAGGACACTGTATTCGGGTGAGAGAGTAAATTCCTGCCAGTAGAACCATCTAGCACAATGCTGGGTATGCGTGCCCCTGGTAAAGGAGATCAAATCCTCCATACGTTCCGCAGCCAGAGAGAGATCGAAGGGGGTCTGGTCTGCTTCCAGAGTTCAGGGATGCAGCTTCTTGCCACGTTAAGCAGGTGAGGCAGCAAGGATTTCTTGTACTTCTTCCGGGGGACGGAGTTACTGTGTAGTAGAAAGAAGGCCGGTTCTAGTGGGACCTCTAGGTCCGTGAACTTCTGTACCAGGTCCCGAATTGAGGACCAGAAAGATGAGAGAGAAGGACAGGACCAGAAAACATGAAGCAGGTCCCCAGGTGCACTCCCACAGCGCCAGCAAGAGGCAGTTATGGACGGGAACATAGTGTGCAGGAATTGGGGGGTTCTGTACCAACTGGTGAGGAGTTTAAATCCCGATTCCTGGTATTTCGTATTGATAAGTCTTCCCTTTTTAAGCTATCCAAGCAAGGCCCTTCTGACCATTCTACCAGCCATAAAGCCACATCCCTAATTACCACTGCTTCCAAAAGTAGCATATATTTTCAGACAGGGCAGAACTTGCACCTGCTTAACCCATCATGACTGAGGCCCTTTTTTCAATTTTTGCACCCATGTTATATTCCACATTTTAGGCCTGAAAATGACGTACAACCCCCCAACATTATATATTTTCTGAATGCCAAGACCCTATAGAATAAAATGGTGGTAGTTGAAAATTTTTATGTTGCGCAATATTAGCGCAACTCCTTATTAAACCCCAAAATTTAGTGACAAATTTAATTAAATGCTCCAAAACACAACAAATTACCCATTTTTAAAATGAAATATAAAAGATGAGGTTACAACGAGTAAAACGATACCCAACATGCCCAGTTTACAGATTGCGTGCGACCGTGAAACGGCGAAAAACTGCAGTACCCCAAAAAGTCAATAAAAGACACTTTAAAAGCCCCCACAGGTCA
>NW_017307129.1:700218-712565 GCF_000935625.1 Nanorana parkeri | reverse complement strand
CCCGGGCCCGTAGGAGGGGCAACGGAGCCCGGGAAGCACGGCGGGGGTGTCCGGCGGGGGGGCGGCCCCTTCTTCGGGACGCAGAAGCGATCTGGCGACAGGTAAGTCGCCAGGATCGCTTCTGTTGTAAAGCCGACAGTCGGCTCTACAAGTTTAAACAGAGTCCCGGCGGCAAAAGTCGCCGGGAGTCTGTTTAAACAGCCCCGATGCTGGCGACGTACACTGTACGTCGTCAGTCACGAAGGGGTTAATGCTAAATTAATTGGAGCCAATCATGGATTGGGCACAAGTAAATGAAAAAAAAACCTTTGGGGTCCCCCTTAAAATTCCAAACCAGCCCCTAATCTGAGCACTGGCCTGGCAGGGTCAGAAAAGGTGGGATGTGCGAGAGCTGTGAAAAAGTCAGGTGATGAAATGCATCAGGGCAGAGTCTACGGCTGTTTCCTGTGTTTTCGATGCCATGAGGAGTCTCACTGTTGTGATTGAGTTTCTACATTATTTCGTAAGTGTAACTTTTAACCTAATAAATAGTTTTCAAAACATACTGCACAATGGGAGTCTTTGTTCTTTCATCTTAAAGTGACATTAAATGAGAACTATGGGGTTATATCTTTTTTTATGAATGCATCCCTTAGGCTAAATAAGTAAATAATGTAATTTACTGGAATTAGCCAAAATGCACAGGAAGGCTGTAAAACCTTATTTTAGGTGGTGGGCGGGGCTAAGCGCCGCAATGAGAAGACATCCCGACGTATCTGACGGGATCCTCCCCACTGATGATTGACAGTGATTCTTGAGAGCTGCTGCGTGTCCACGAATATATGAAAATGCGCAGCAGCTCTCTCCTTACCTGCACGTCCCCGTGTGCCAAGTACTGGAGATCCCTGCTGATCGGATCCGATCAGCAGGGATCTCCAGTGACATCATTTACCATATATGGACTTTCCGATTTGTAGTAAATGCTGAAGAGAGAGAGAGAGCTCCTTCCCCTCTGTCATCAGCGATCCACGATCCGTCAGCAGGGAGAGAAAGATAGAGTGGGGAAGGAGCTGGCACACGGGGACGTGCAGGTAAGGAGAGAGCTGCTGCGCATGTCCATATATTCGTGGACGCACAGCAGCTCTCAAGAATCACTGTCAATCATCAGTGGGGAGGATCCCGTCAGATACGTCGGGATGTCTTCTCATTGCGGCGCTTAGCCCCGCCCACCACCTAAACTAAGGTTTTACAGCCTTCCTGTGCATTTTGGCTAATTACAGTAAATTACATTATTTACTTATTTAGCCTAAGGAATGCATTCATAAAAAAAAGATAGAACCCCATAGTTCTCATTTAAAGTAAAAAAATGTTTCCCTCCCACATGTTAATGTTAGCACTTACCTTAAATTATGTCTCTTAATCTGATCTTCTTCTTTCCTGATGTTTTCATCTGTCCCTCCAGCGTTGTGGTGGCTCTCCGATCCAGTGCTGACTCCTCTGTCCCTGCAGTCACTTCCGATCCCGCAGAGTCTGCATGCGGGTACATGCGTCCATAGACTTACCTTGCGTCTCTGCCCGTCTCCCGGCCGAGAATCCAAACTGCGCATGCGCCCTCCCCAAGATGCTTTAACAGCGGTTTAAACTTACCTCGTTAACGCTGCATGCTCCCGCCTGAGAATCTGAAACTGCTCGTGCGGGAGCGTGCAGCGATAATGAGGTAAGTTTAAACCGCTGTTAAAGCGTTTTAAAAAAAAACTTTTTGCCTATATCTACTGCTTGCTAGCAGTAGATGTAGGCAAAAAAATGGAGGGTTTAGAACCCCTCTATGCTCCATGGTGGAATTAGTGAAGGGAGGAGGAAAAGGGGACTAAAAGCTGATCAAAGTTTGAAACTTTGGCATTACCGGAGAGGAGCTATTTGCGAAAGATAGGACAGAGAAAGAAAGGAGTGACGTCCCAGGATTTGATACGCATGGAAAGGAATTCCTTCTGACTAAAAACGCATTTGATGAGAAATGTCTGGTGAGTGTACTATAGAACAATTAAGAAGCATGAAAGGTGGATTTATTGAGCACCACTTGAGCAAGAGAGACCATGTTACTTTCTTGGACTCGGAAATGTTTAATGAACGTTTTTTCATATATACAATTTTTTTTTACTCACACTGGACTAATTGCATCTATTGGTATTTTTATTCATCTGTTTTCATTATTAGATTTGATGCTGCATGCAGTTAAATTGCACTGTATGTGTCAATTTATGATTGGATACAATCGAAGTTAGATCCATATACAAAGTAATTCATGTTATTTTCTTTGACTGACACATTAATGTCTGGGGTATCGCTGTACACAGGTGTTTGGCATTATTTCACGGGATATATCTAACCAAAGCACATTATATTTGGAAGTAAGCAACAAAACACACATTGGTTTATTTATTCATTTATACAATATTGTGGTATAGGCATAGCGCAACACAATTGATTTTTTGTAATATTAAAAAGTGGATTCACTGAGAGGTTGTTGCAGCTGGCCCCTGTAGAATATTCACATCCAAGTGCATTTTTTTCACTTAACTTAAAAAAGGTACTATTTAGCTATCAAAAGTGTTATCCTGCACTAAAACCTTCAGCCTATCTCTTCATTTTCTTGTTTGTTATTTTGAAACACCAGAAAGAAACATATTGGTGGAAAAAAAAAACAATTCTGGGATTAACCAATCAATTTTGACATATCAATATTTTGCAAAATTGTGGGCATGGCAGGGTGTTTCGATTACATACATTGTACTGGAAGTTGTCCCTCTTTCTCATTTCAGAAACTTGGAAGGTACAGTATGTATACACATACACACAAGTAAAGGTGCCCATACACTTTACAACCATCGCAAGACTTTTGTCTTGCGATGGTCGTAAGTTAATTAAAAGCTCGTACGATCTGCCCATCTTGGACATGCAGATCGTACTTGCGATCATCAAAAGCCCGCCCCGCTGAGGGGCGGGCTTCTGATGACCGCAATGCTGAACGGGCAGTGTGTACGTGCGCACAGTGGCCTGTTCTGCAGTTGTTGAACAAGCAGGCTAGAAATCGAACCAGGCTAGGCTAGGCTAGAATCGTCCGATTGTCGGCGGGTTTTCTAGCATGCTGGTTCGACAAAAGATGTGCGACCGTACAGTAAAAACGGTTGCACGCCTTCCATACGACTTGCGATTATCGTACGATTGCGGGATTTCCCGTGATTATCGTACGATAATCGCAAGGTGTATGGGCACCTTAAAGGAGAACTATGAGTGCAATGCTTTTCACTCACCTCATAGTTCTAACCATCGGGTACAGCTGGCTCTGCCTCTAGATAGGCAGAGCCAGCTGTCACTCACGCAGCTGGGCGGATCCAGACATAATTGTCGGGATCCGCTTCAGTTGCGGCGTCTCAGTATACTGTGAGCATTAGCTCGCGGTGTACTGTGTTGTCTCAGTATACCGCGAGCTGTAGCTCGCGGTATACTGAGCTTAGGGTGACGGGAGGACGCTAGTTTGTATCCTCCCGTTAGCCTAAGGAGAACTATGGGGAAAAGCCTTAACCGCATAGTTCTCCTTTAAGTGGCAACATCAGTTTCATACATTAGTAGCATGTGAAATCAATGAAAGAATAATTAATGAGGTCCAGGAAAAATAGTAATGCTGCCCAAAGCAAATCTGTGACCAAGCCATTGACAAATATTTACATATTGTTAACATGCTTTTTAACAGGTTCTCTTCACCAGCTTATGTAGCTAAAAATATTGTAGAGCAGTTTATTTTCAGCCAAAGCACTTAAGTTATTTAGGCTGTTCTCGCAGGCAGTTCAATTAGTTCACCCTTCTGCCCTCTCTCATCAATAACTCAGCAGTCTTACAGTGAGCTTTTTTCCCTGGGACAGGAAATATATTACTGATAGAATCAACTGCTGAAAATAAAGAGAAAAGTCTGAAAAACTGATGCAGCCAACACATCTAAGGACTGGTAAGCTGCAAATTTTCTTTTGAATTTAAATACACTTTAAAGATCATATATTGCTCGATAAAGAATATGCAAATAAATAAATGTCCAAAGCCAGTTGCAGCCATTCTAGTTAAAGTGATACTAAAGTGAAGATGCTTTTAAGGTATTTCAAATTCTGGTTAGATCACTTACAATGGATGCTTTAAAAATGATGTTTTAAAGTTTTAGTTTCTTTCAAAATTAGCTGGTCCCCTGAGCTAACTCTGATATCCTATTTTTAGGGTGGCTCCTATCCCTTGCAGGGTCCTATGGAACCAACCTTGTGTGTTTTAGTAACCTGTGCATGTCTCCATAAACATACAGACACAGCAAGGCAAGAAACTGACCTCCCACTTCTTCCCTTTCCTCCTTCCTACTCCAAGCTAGTAGATGGGCATCTGCTGGAGGCTGTGCTCACACTTATTCTCTTGTACTTGACAGGAAGTTCAGGCAAGCAGAACTGGGAGAGTTGGAGTCAGTTGTTGGGAAGCATGATGTCTGTAAGTGTTTAAGCAAAATGTGAAGAAAAACTTTGCAGGACATAGTTTATTTGTTTGATTTGTATTCTTTATTTTAAAAAAATAATTAATACTTTAATGTGCCCTTAATCTGAGTTTTATGTAATACAACACAACTAGATTTTAGAAGGTTCTCATGTGTAATTTTGATTTGTTTGGCATCTACAGGTGCCATAATTCCATGTTGTGCTTACCATGGAATGGACTAAAAATACCTGACCTAAAAACGTACTTGTCTGTATTCAACACAGGATACTGAGCAACAAGATGAACTTAAAGTGACATTAAAGTCAAAAATATGTTTCCCTCCCCCCATGTTAATGTTAGCACTTACCTTAAATGATGCCTCTTAATCCGCTCTTCTTTCCTGATGTTTTCTTCTGTCCCTCCAGCGGTGCGGCGGCTCTCCGATCCAGCACTGACTCCTCTCTGCTTGCAGGCACTTCTGATCCAGCGGTGTCTGCATGCGGGTGCACGCGTCCATAGACTTACCTTGCGTCTCTGCTCGTCTCCCGGGTGAGAATCCAAACTGCGCATGCGCCCGCCCCAAGGTCCTTTGCAGTTGCACAAGCAGTTCCGGATTCTTGGCGCGGGAGTACACAGCGATAACGAGGTAAGTTTAAACTGCTGTTAAAGCATTTTTGGTTTTTTTAAAAACTTTTTGCCAATATCTACTGCTTGATAGCAATATCTACTGCTTGCTAGCAGTAGATATAGGCAAAAAAACCCGAAGGCTTTAGAAGCCCTTTAAACTGGAACTGAACTAAAAAAGCAAATATTTTCTTTGTTGTAGGGAACACCTAGAAATGTTAATTGTGTCTAAGTAGTATGCTACAAAATGTACCTTTTATATAGTTACATAGTATTTGAGGTTGAATAAAGACACAGATCCGTCGAGTTCAACCTTTGTGAGTGTGTGTTTGTATGTGTGTGTATACGAGTCTGTGTGTGTTCCAGTCATTAAGAGTACCTGTACCCCTGTATGTTACGGTCTCTGATGAATGTATCTAAATGATTTTTTAATGATTCAATACTCTCTGCTGATACCACTGTTTGCAGAAGAGAGTTCCTTTAGTATTAATTTGCTGCTGAAAAACAGCTGCATATCTGCAATGTAAGAGGCACTGCTGCTCATGAATGAGATTTTGATTGAGACTTGGTGAGGTCACTACCTGGCTGCTTACTGGAGAGGAATCTGCACTGAATGAGTTTCTCTGCTTTGGTATCATTTGTTTTGTGGATATTTACTTTGTGAACCTCTCCTCTTGCTTTTGAATTATTCTCTTACCATGTATTATATCACAATTCATCAGGGTACAACCCTAACATGAGGCAGCAAAGCCTTGACTCTACTAAAATGGACAGAACAAGGCATGGTAAGCCAGTGATGGGGACAGGATCAATTTCAGGGAGCCTACAGAAAGGGTGACTAGTCATTTCATTTGCTCTCTGCTTGTCTTTTTTGTCACAGCTTCCACTTTAAATAGTGGGGTGCCCTACATCTATGCCTATATATTTATGAAAATATAGAGCCCTTGAGTAGGTAGACTTCATGCCATGAATTTTAAGACTTAATTTTCTATTTTAAATGGAGTGTGTAGTGTAGAATGTCATCTAATGCAGAGCCTGGTACTGTAAGTGAGTAATGTAAGCATTCCTCTGTCCTTTACAAGTGACATCAGAAATCAGCTGAGCTGTCTATTACTGCAGGTCCATGCTGATGGGTGGTCTAATGGAGCACAGTTTAACTAAAAAGGAAAATGCATCTTCTCATCCTTGGGGCCCCAACCAGGGAACAGATCAGCTTAGCTGTCACTGCACTCAATCACAGGCCCATGCTGGTGGAGGTCTGAATGGAGCTGGGATTACCATAATAAAGTGATATTAAAGTCAAAAGAATGTTAAGCGATTTCAAATGCTGATGAAATAACGTACAATGGATGCTGTTCCTTAATGTTTAAAAGTTTTAGTTTCCTTCAGAATCAGCTGGCTACCTGTGAGCACCGGTCCTGGCCTCCTGTTTTAGAGTGACTCCTTTCTCAAGCAGAGTCCTATGCAGTTACCCTTGTGTGTGCTAGTAAGCTGTGTGTGTCTCCACAAACACACAAACACAGCAAAAATAAATTGACTCCCCTCCTCCCTGGCACCCTCTCCTCCCCCTCCCTTCTACAAGCTAGTAGATGAACATTCTGCACTGTCCTTAGCAATCTAGTACTGGATAGGAAGTTCAGGGAAGCTGAGCTGGTGGACTTGGAAGCAGTTGTTCAGAAACATGATGATTGTAAGTGTTTTAGCAAGAATGTAAAGCAATGCTTTGTTGGGCAATGTACAGTATATTTGTTTCATTATTACAAAAAAGTATGAGAGTTTAAAACTACTTTAAGGTACAAAAACATCTCTCCTAGTACACTCCACATGCCATACTGTACATTGCAGTATGTACTGAGATGTAAGATGTTTGGACAGGGGTGCAATTTGAGCGTTTGACATAGGCTCTATGTACCATAGGTATGCCACTAAGTGTACCTTTATGCTTATGACATTTGCAAGCAAATGTATTATATAGTTTTCTGTGGTGTGTACAATATCTTACAGTAATATAACAATAATAATAACACAACAGTGTGACAATCATTTAGCAAGAAAATAGCAGTAGTCTTTTTTAATTCAGCAAAAAAAATCTAGACTGGCAGGCTTATTTATTTCAGATCAATTTCATGAACATGCAGTTATTATTTCAGGATGAAAGTGTTCTGTACATTGTTTTGCTGTGGAAATCAGTGTACTAAGAAATAGTAGAAAATAGCAATGCTGTTTTCATGGACACAGAAAAATAGTTTTGGACCTAATTTAACAGACAACTGTACATTTATGGACTGAACCTAAGATACTTTAAAGTTTCATGTATCATTAACTTAAATCTGTTCTTTACCCATGCAGGGCAAGCGAACAGGTTCACTAAAGGTAGCATCTAATGCTTACATTCGTTTTGCTCCCCCACCACTCCAGGATCTACCAGGAGAAGTTCTGTATAAGCTCCAATTGGATCTAAGGCAAAGCTTACAGATGCACTGCTTACAAATGCATTCATATGTGACAATGCTGGGCCAAGAAAGTTAGTGAAACTCATGATACTGATATCCAGACAGACTGCATAGTTATTTTATCTCCCTCCAGCTAACAGAGCAGTGGAAATCAAAGTGAAGCTGAGTATATGCAGGGGGAGGCTGGGCAATAACATTAACTTACTGCTTTGCGCTACATAACAAAGCACAGTTACATAAAAGTAGCATTAGTTTCCGTAGTAATTAAATGAGTTTTCCTTTTGTGCTTCAAAAAAGTAGGAAATTTGTAAGGAGTGCCCAATTATTAAAAAAGTACATATTTGAATGCACCTGTGCATGGTCACTTTCATGAAACTACATGACTATGAATTAACCAGAGCCAGGCTAGTTGGGTCAATCATAGGACACTCTGGCAACTGCTTTAACGTTGTGCTGTGCATGGTTACAATGTGTTTTTAACAAGTGTTACAATGTGTGTTTTTCTCCCTTTTTTCTTTTTTTGGACTTTTATAATGCACTACAGCATGTTATGACACACTACCCATTGTTTTCTTCTTTGTTTTAGTTGTGAAAAGAGCAGGGTAGAAATATAACCTCTACTAGGTTTCCATTATTGTCTACAGTATGTCGCCTTTAAAATGTAAATCCTAACAAAGAACTTCTCTTTTTGCTTCTTTTTGGTCTGTCAAATATACCATTAAAAGTGTTTTGTTATGTTGGTTAAACTCAGGGGAATTATGTCTTTATTTTTATTTCAACATGACTAACTTTATAATGAACGTGTAATTGGTGGTTATGTGAAAGGTGGATGTTATCTTAAAGAACATGGTTTATTGTAATACACCTTTTCATGTATATTCTAACGACAGGGGATTATAAAGGATGAATTGTAAAAAAAAAAATGATGGCTCTTCTGTAAAAAATTATATGGGCTCACCTAAATAAAATGCTAAACATAATACCATGGCATCACCACAAATAATCCTTATGATTCCACTTTCTTTAACAAATGATCACAACTCATTTCACAGTTTTGCATTCTTCCAGCACTGACCTTTGAAACTCTCTTCATTCAGTTACATGACATGTCAGAGCCTGGTGCTGTGATTGTAGATGGATATATAACATTCAGAATAGTATAAAAGATACAATTTTGGGTTCCAGGAGATTGTACCCCCAAAAAGTGTACCACATCCCCTGGAATTAATAAACAACAACAAGAAACATAATTAAATGGGACCTTTAAGATACAACAAATGTCTAACAACTCAAATACAGTTTCAAATTGCTAGAATTTTATTGAAGTAAGAAAGTTAAAAGACTTAAAAAAGGTACAATACAGTATATATTTACATAGAATCATTTGACCTTTGTTGTATATGAAAGACCCATTTAGTTTGCTTTTTTGTCTATGGTTAGATTAATAACATCCATCAGCAATGACTGACTTCATATCCCACTCTGATTGATGTCTCAATGGGGGAATATATCCACTCATGGCCACCAGCTAGACAATCAACCCATAATGTATTTCTTGTATTGGCCTGCTAGACAAATGCTCCCATGCCCCCGACCCAGTCTTTTACTGTTGTAGTGTTATGTTAAAAGTATTATCAGCCTTGACAATTTCACCTCTATTAACTACATACAAACCCCTCAATGCTATGAAGATGAGAAGAGGGAGAGATGTTCAGCAGGCCTGACACACTTTCTATCCTAGAGTAACAATACTACTCTTCCAAAGATACAATGCAGTGGGTAAGCATTGTCATTCTAGAACAGGAAGTATGGTACTGGCTGAATTATCAGGATAAAATTAAATAATGTAAGTGTACCACAGTGCATTTAAGTATATATGAATATTTACCAAATGTTACTTCAAAATTCAGATATAGTAGGGATTATGGATTATTAGGGATTTTGCCAATATGGTCACCAGCAGTGCAGTATACATGCTATTTCAAGTATTTTATTTTGTATTTTCTGCTGCTTAAACAAATTTGGTTGAGGTTTAGTGTTTCAGGATTTTTTTTTTGGGGGGGGGTTTATTTTATTTTATTTTGCTTGGGCATTTTTTTAATACACTGTGCACAGCATACACTTTTTGCGAACAAAGGTAAAGCTCCCCTTTATTTGCAACATGTCACTGCACACGCTTATAGTAAAGTAGTGTGACCCAAAACACCATATAATTAACCACTCCTTAGTGTCATCGCTGTCTGCCATTAACTTTGGGCAATCCCTTTTATTAAAAAGTCAGACAGGACTAAAGTGAGAGATATAGGTTTTGCATGTAAAGGTAATAGGGGGCGAGCAGGTTCTACAGGCTAAAGTGGTTGTTAGGCTGCACCATTAAGAGGCAGGACACATCTGCCTTTCACTATCTCAAAGTCATTATGCTACACCCACAGCACACACAAGTAGTTGCGTGGCTAACAAGCCTTCCTTTTCTTTCCTCTCCAGGGCGCAGAGCAGCCAGTTGTCTGCAGCTGCTGCTAACACGTCTTCTTCCTCTTCATCCTATTCTGCTAATCCCACCATAGCCCACAAACTATTATGGAGTCCACAGAAATATTTGATTACACAATCACTGACTTGCTGCATAAGGATGATCTTGAGCAAGCATTCTGCCTTTCAAATATTAAAGGAGAACTATGAGGTGAGTGCTTTTCACTCACCTCATAGTTCTAGCCGACCTGTGACAATGAGGGCGCATGTGCAGACCCTGTGCTCGCCCCGGCCCCACACGTCACACGCCGACACTTCGGGACGGCGTGTGTTATCTGCGGAGGGAACTTCAAAGGGATGGGAGACTGGGGGGCTTGGGGAAGGGAAAACGGGCTCTGGACGTTTGCGAAGCCCCTTTTACTCTCCTAAGGTACATAATCGATTACCTAGGTCATACTCAATACGTTTATCTTTATGTTTAGAACGGTTCTTCTCATGTACCTGGCAGGACCTAGTTTTCACTGTTCTGTCGGGCTACATGTGACATCATATATATATATATATATATATTTCGGGACGACGTGTGTTATCTGCAGGGGGAATTTCAAAGGGATGGGAGACCGGGGGGCTTGGGGAAGGGAAAACTGGCTCTGGACGTATGAGAAACCCCTATTACTCTCATAAGGTACATAATTGATGACCTAGGTCATACTCAATACTTCTATTTTTATGATTAGAAGGGTTCTTTGCCTCTTTAATTACTAATTGCAGAATATACTTCTTCAATCTATACCAATGAGGACTATCTTTAATAGTATTAGATACATTTGGACCACTATTAAGAAAACGGAACCATTTGGATCAATAGACGATCTATGATACAAGTGACTTTTATATTGAATTTATGTAAGTTATATTGACACAATGGTCATTGGTATGGATATAAAATTATCATTTATTTAGGCGAACTCCACTAAACAATTAGACGTATCTGCATACTCATGTACCTGGCAGGACCTAGATTTCACTGTTCTGTCGGGCTATACGTGATATCCTATATATATCTATATTATATGAAAGTATCCCTAGTAGAACATTGGACTTTATTTACTCTATAGGTTGCTTAAGGACAGACATGGGAGCTTGCAATTCCCGGTTGCCCCTGGCATCCCTACACCTTTTGTTCCTGCCTGAGTGGAGGGGCACCCCCAGATGCAAGTCATTTCACCATCATCATGATTTATCTCAATTATGGTATTTATTTATTGATCTATATTATTAATTGCCATCTATGGTTAGTGGTTATTTCCAAGTATTGATTGCTTACAATCATATTCATACAGAATTCACAGGCTACCTCTATTAACTTCCTGACGAAGCTACGGCGAAACGCGTAGAAGAAAGGGACAAGTACAGATTATTTGATGGAATTGCATTAATATGATGAATAATTTGTTTATTGACTTTTTTTGTAAAGAATTAATATAGAAACAATGAATTATTGGTATTATACATATTATTCTCTACGAGTTCCATAGAGGTGACATGCCGTTCATGTAGTATTGTTTTAAAATGAATATGAGATGTTATATATACCCTGTCAATCATGTTGTTACCTTATTAAAAATTAATTTTATTATACTGATGAGTTACTTGACATTATGTTTAGACATACTCCATGGCATTAGTCAGTAGACACTTTTAAAGCCCCATCTTTTCTTTTGGTCTACGAATGAGACTGTCACAGGTCGGCTCAGTAGATCGGGAGGTGAGCGAACACATACCGGGTTCGCTCACCTCTTGATCCTGTCACGGCTCTCTGCCGTGACAGGGGGAGAGGCTGGATTCCCCGCTCCGATCTGCCAGCGCTGACTGGCAGAACGGACGGGGGAGGGGGCGGGTACAGCTGGCTCTGCCTCTAGATAGGCAGAGCCAGCTGTCACTCACGCAGCTGGGCGGATCCCGTCGTCTAAGTCGGGATCCGCTCCGGCTGCGGCATCTCAGTATACCGCAAGCTGTAGCTTGCGGTATACTGAGCTTAGGGTAACGGGAGGACGCTAGTTTGTGTCCTCCCGTTACCCTAAGGAGAACTATGGGGAAAAACACTGACCCCATAGTTCTCCTTTAAGGATGAGGATGATGCAATGACTATAGGAGGTAGGCAGGAAGCAGCAAGGTGAAGTGATGTTCCAGCAGTTCGTGCTTACAGTATGGGCTCCAGGAAGGAGGAGAAGTTAGATAATGATGTGGCAGGCAGTCCATGAGTACCACCAACTAGAGAGGAGGCTATCTCTAAAGAAGAGGCAGAACAGCACC
>NW_017307129.1:649482-700055 GCF_000935625.1 Nanorana parkeri | reverse complement strand
CAAGGCAGCTATCTAGCTGCTTTGCCCCACAGTTACAAGCCAATGCTATCCCCAGGGCTGGTCCACCAAGCTCTCCTTTTTTACCATATCTGCTGCTGACAGCACTTTTGTGGTCTGCAGCCTGTGTTTGCAGTGCATCAGCTATTCTAAAAGTGCCTGCAAAAGTCCCACACTTCTCAACTTTATTGTTGCCTACTTTCCAACTCCTCCAACTCCTGCAAAGTCTTAGGATATGCCACATCAAGCAATGAAGAGGGTCACGGTGCCACAATGAGTAGAGTCAAGTGAAGGCTTAATCCTCTGAAAAATTCTCCTGCACCCACCCCACTAACTTCAACATCATTATCCCCAAGGCAGGTGTCTCTCCCACAGCTGCTACAATGAAATAAAAACTTTTCCTCAAATCACCCCAACTTCCTAATGCTAACTTGGGAAAACTGCTGGAAATGTAGATGCTCCTAGTCCATCTCCTTAAATTAGACTCCTCCTACTAGTTTATGGGTCTGTGCTACACCAGAGTGGCAGGTACCCAGCAACCATTATTTTGTCCAGATTCTTTCCCTCCTGTAGTATGTAGAAGGAAATGTGTCTGCATGGCTGGTCCACATTGTTAGCAGTAGGGTACACATGACCATGGACACATGAAACAGTATGCATGGTCAGGGATGCTACATATACTTTATGGCACAAAGGGTCAGTCTTCTGGCAGTTGAGAAGGATGCAGAACAGAGAACAGAACTGGAGCTGGATGTGCTGACATGTATCATGTCCAATGGTAACAACGCAGCTGTACTTCTCCTCCCCTCCTCCCCACTGGTGTCATCTACTATTTCCTCAGAACCAGGAAGTCCCTCTAAGTACCCCAAAGCATATGGAACCTATCCGACTAAAAACTTCCATTATTGACTGCAGATTGTGTGCCTTGGGTACAGGAGCCACAATGGACTAGAGCTACTAGCAGCTCTCCAGGCCCAGGCTGAGAGGTGGCTCACCACATACAATCTTTAGCCAAGCAAGATCATATGTGACAACAGTGGTAACCTTTTGGCCACTCTTCACCTGGGGAAAAAAAAAAATCACACATGTACCTTGCCTGGCACCAGTTTAACCTAATAGTGTAGCGGTTCATTATGAAGTATACTGACTTCTAGGAGATGCAGCGACAAGACCATGCATGATACCCTCATGCACTGGAACTCAGTGCTGGTCATGCTGTAGAAGCAGTTCCAGCAGCAGCATGTCATGAACTCTAAGTATCTGTGCTATTATGGTATAGAGAGAGGATATGGGGAGTTAGGGTTATTTTTTACAGCATCAATGGCTCATCATTCAGCAAGCATGTAGACTATTGGCAACTATTAAAGTGGTGACGGAGAATACCTTTGCCATATTTTGTTCATGGAGGCATGATCCCCTCTGATGAGCAACATACCTTCTATCTTCTAAACCCAGTAAAAAAGGTGCAGCTGTGACCCAGATACCTCAATGCTGTTTTCAGAGAGTTTAAAACCACAGTGGCCAGGTAGGGCTTGAACCCCATGATTGCTGACTACATTAGGTCCAGTGCTGTTGCAGACACTCACATGAGTAATGACATGGACTATTGGGTGTCCAGGTTGAACCAATGGCCACAGCTTGCACAGTATGTGCTGGAGCTTTTGGCTTGCCATTGAGCCACTGACCTCTCTGAGAGGGCATTCAGTACAGCCCAAGGTTTTGTTACAGAGAGGGGAATCTGCTTATTCTCTGACAGTGTGGACTGGCTCACTTTTTATTAAAATTAACTAGTCATAGATTGCCAATCACCACAAAACCCCTGCTGATGATGTTCCACACTAAACTTTTAAATGTCAGCCATGCCTTCCTCAAAAAAAAAAAAAAAAAAGATACCTTCCACCATTACCAGCACCTGCCACTTCTCCTGGCCTATTCTGATGCTCTGGCACTGTAAAGGTGCCACATAATGCTTGAACAGATAAACTTCAGCTGCCAAAATTCTAGTTTGCTGCAGCATAAATCCTGGGTTGCACCTTGATCTTTGTGATCTATTTCAGTGCTCTAGTGCTGTGAAGGGATCACACACTGTTTCCACTTTTACTAATATTTGCTGCAGGGTAAATACTGTGTTGTTCCTCAAGATTTATTCTGGTGCTCCAGGACTGTAAAGGTGCCACACAATGTTCCCTCAGCTACGTGTCAGGTGCCACATTTCTAATGTCTGCCAAAGGATACATTTTGCGTTGAGCCTCAAAGTTTGTGGCCTATTCCAGTGCTACAGCACTGTAAAGGTACCACACAGTGTTTTCACTGCTGGATCTCAGCTGTCAAATTTTTAATCTTTGAGCTGCAGAAAAAATCTTGCTTTGCATTTCTAAGCCTGTGGTACTCTGGCAATCAAAAATATTTGTGGCTATTGTCTCTCAGATAAAACACGGTAACGTTTATTTCAACATAAAACCTACCTCATTTTTACCTCTCATATTGTGACTGAGCCAAAGATTAAACCTGCCTTGTCTCTTTCTCTTATACTGTGGCTTAACCAAGCTGCTTACATACTGTGGCTGTTATCTTAAATATGTACATATTTTTGGCTACTACCTCTTAGATAAAAGAAAATTTTTGTTGGATTACATAACCTGCCTTGTCTCTTTCTACTTACTGTCTATTCAAGTGCTTGTGTACTGTCCTGATACTTGCCAAGAAGGATTGAACTAACGGCAGTGTTTACAAAGGAGAGAGGGTTATTCTGCATTCAGAAAATAAGAGCGATCCATCTATTGCACTGCTACTAAGGATGAGCAAGCTGTCTGTTCTTTTATTATTCTCTTTTCTATGTGTCCTTAGCTTTGAGGCAACAGAGCTGGGGTGCTGAGATATAGAGAGCAGTAGAAAGGACTAGTGGATATGGGTCTTTCTAAACAGCAAAAGTGAAGGTTAGACTTCCTCTTTCAATATAGCACTCTCCCTCTCAACACTGAAGAGGAAACAAAAAATTAAAGAGTGCATTGTTATGACTAGTTTTCCAATGTATGCAGAGCTGACTAGAGTGACCAGTTGTGTATTCAGGATGTTATCTCTCTTTAAGATTGCTGTTTTTAACTTTAGAGTGCTAAAAACAGTAAAGGAAAGCTCAGGAATTCTAGCAAGGGGACTTAAGAGTTGCATTTTCAAATGCATTTGTTAATGGAGTTATTTAAACTTTTATTTTCATTTGTTTTGTTCCTTCTTTGTCATATTTATGAAAAACAAAAAACACCCTCATTTATTTTTAATAGCTTGTACCAGAATTGTAATTTTAGTGTCATTATAAGCAAAACAAATTATAAAATAAAATGTATACTGCTCAACTGCATAGGATTGCAGGCGGTACAAAATATAATAAATTAACATACATTAAAACATACACAAGTTATGAATATATAAATTAATAAATGCACAAGAGACAATATCTGGATTGAAATTGGCCGCGGCACTTTTTATTGGTTTAACCAGTTGACATCCGCGGTGTTAAACCCCCTTCCCATCCAGGCCATTTTTCAGTATTCAGCGCTGCGGTACTTTGACTGACATTTATTCCGTCATGCAGCGCTGTACTGAAATTAATTTTATACCCTTTTTTGGGGACACATAGAGCTTTCTTTTGGTGGTATTTATTCACCACTGGGGTTTTTATTTTTTTATATATTAATGAAAAATTACAGATTTTTAAAAAAAAAACAGTTTCCCCTATATTAAATTCTAAAACATTTATAATTTCCCAATTTTTTGGTAAAAAAACGGGGTCTAGTCGGGTAAAGTGACACCAAACATGTCAAGACTTAAAATTGCGCACGCCAGCAAAACCTCAAAAAAACTAAATTACCCAAAATTGGCCATAGGCGACGCATTAAAAGCTTTTACCGCTCATCAGTTTAGTGTTATCAGTGATTGATGGCCCTAAAATGATTGCTCTCACTTACCAAACCTAAAGGTGATATGCGAAAATTCTGGAAAGGAGGAGAGAAAAAAGGACCAGCAATTCTACCTGCAGCCAGTTCTTTGGATATTTTTTCCTCAACAATGTGGGAAAATTCATCAACTGACTTCAAGTTCTTTGCTATGTAACAACCTGTACCGTTAAAAGTAGGGAGCTTAAAACCAAAATCAAAACCCTCAATTAACAGTTGGGCCTTCTCCCTGTCTGGATACAACCGTAGCCAATGGAGCATATTTTCCAGCCTCACTGGCGTGCAGGCTTTTTTGAAAAATATCTCTTTGTATAGGGGTGGAGTTGCTATTTTTCTTAAAACATCGATTAAGGGGGTGAGAACCAGCACAAAAAGAACATTCATGCCTGTATTTACAGGCGGATGCCCATCTACATTGATTCTCATTAAATGAGAAGCAAACTCCTTTACGGATAACTGAAGTAGAAGAGGAAAGAGGCTGCTGCCTAGGTAAAGCTGCTCTTTGAGGCAGAATCAGATTGAGCCATAGGCCAACGTCTTTCATCCCCCACTTCAGGTTCGGGTATACTGACATTTTTTGGCGGAATGACTCATCGTAATGAAACCATCCTAAGCCTCCAAAGTTTTTGTAAGCCTCCAAAATAATCTCCACGTTTTGAAATAACCTGCTGCACCTTTCTGGCGATTTCTCACCTAAGACACTGGCATAAATACTAAAGGCTTGTAGCCAGTTGTTAAAAGAACGGGCCACAGGCCTACGCCTATCTTCTTCTCTTTCTTTATCATGTTTAAAAGTAAAGTCTTTTGCAAATGGCAATAAAGACAGTAAATCAACAAATTCCCCTCTCCAAATTTTTTCTTTTAATGACAAATTCAAATGTATTCCCAGAGGTGAAACCTCACAAGGTAAGGCTTCCCTTAATGATAATTCAGGGATATTCTGAGCCCTAATCATTTCTACATTATTAACAGAAGAAGCATTAACATCAAGAGCACTAACTGCAGGAGAGGCAATTGAAACAACAGGTGACAAGATACAGATCAGGTATCAGGTACAGATGACCACAGAGCAGCAGTAGGGGAAGGATTAGAAAGCCTGTCAGCAATTCTTGACACAGAATCTATTAAATTAGCAAGAGCAACAGATTGGGAAAACTCACCGCTCCCATTAGATGTGAGGCTTGATGGAGCTGAAACTGCAGTGCTGACTAAAGGGATCACTTGAGGCATCTGAGTAATATCCTGAGGTGAAACTGTGGGGACAAACAGCGCTGGAGCAGCCGCTGCTGCTGTTGTTGCTTGGAGATCCAAGGACACTGCCCCTGCTGTTGAGGAAGACGCACCGGCTCGCATGCCCATGGTCTTACGAGGGGCGCCAGCTGCTTGTCTTCCCGGGGATGCTCTGGGAGTCGGGTTGCGGCCACGGGCCCGCCCACCTGCTCTCCTTGCTGGTGACGGAGAGAAAGCCCTTCTGCTTCTGCGCACACGCTTTTCGGCCACACCCCCCGCTCTGATGTCATTTGGCTCCGCCTCCCGTCTTCCGCCGACGTCTTCAGGCTGCTGCTCGGCCATACGCTGTCACTCTCCTTCAGGCTGCATCGATGCCTCAGGACGCTCTGGTGGGTGGCTGCGGCGATGAGACGCGCTCCTCAGCTCCTCTTCTTCCATGCGGGCGAGCTCCGGATCTTCTTCCTGGCTCTGCATATCTTCAGCGGCTGCCAGACAGCGGCGCAGCCAGTCTTCTCCTCCTCCCTTTTATAGGGAGAGGTGAGCCCACAGAATCTTCTAGAAGCTGGACAATTTTCCCGCCTAAACAGGTAAGGGGTTTCTTAAGGGGGCAATGCTTTTAAAGGGGTCAATGCTTTTAAAGGGGGCAATGCTTTTAAAGGGGGCAATGTAATTAAAATGCCCTGAGGAGAAATAGATTAAACTGAAAGAGGGGAAGGGGGACCGCCGCAAACCCATGTTAGTGGCCACAAATAAATTGTCGGCCCCTTGTCCATTAGTTGTAAACCCAACACAGGTCAAAGTAGAATGTTTTCTTTATAGATTGCATACAACAGAAAATATTGCTGTATACACGTCGGCTCTATTGATTGATAAATGAGCGATTACATACCACTGATCACTTAGATCCAGATCTTCTCCCTGCAGAGAACAATGAATGTCAGTCTCCGATCCCCACAGGGATTTGCCCCTCCCCTTTCTGTTCCTCCAGTGCTAACTGGAGGGACCAATGGGGGAGGGGGCAGGCCCCCTCTAGAGAGGCAGTACCAACTGTCAATCAGGCAGCAGGGTGGATCCTGACAACATTAGCAAGATTCTTCCCGGCTGCATCCCGCCATATGCTTTGAGTTTTGGGTCACAGGAGGACATTAGTATATGTCCTACTGTGACCCTAAAGATAACTAAATTATAGAAACTAAGAATTAAGTGAGAATTAACATTGAATTAGGAAGGACCGCTCGTCAGACCAACCTACTAATATTCTACGCAGAGGTGAGTAGAGATCTGGATGGAGGGAGGCTGGTGGATGTGGTGTACCTGGATTTTGCAAAATCATTTGACACAGTACCACATAAACACTTAATACACAAGCTGAAATCTATGGGCATAAATGAAATGGTGTGTACATGGATAGATAACTGGCTACAGGAATGTGTCCAGAGAATTTTGATAAATGGCTCTTTTTCACATTGGTTTAACCCCTTCATGATGGGAGACGTACACTGTACGTCCAGCCACAAAGGGACCAAATAACTCGTCACGTACACTGTACGTGACAAGTTATTTGCTGCTTTAGAGGGCTTGTAACTGCTGATAATCAGCTTTTACCATTCATTAATGGATGACCTTACTACAGAGGCATTCATTAATGAAAGGGTTAACCTTTTTCAGACACCCGATACCTTAATATCGGGTGTCTGAGAGTCAAAGCAGAGCGGACTCACATGCTGGCTTTTGCCGGCATTCTGACAGCTCGTATAGATGGAGAGAGATATCCCTCTCAAGCTATACTGGCTTTTTTTCTTCTTTCATGAATAGATACATAATGTATCTATTCGTGAAAGGAGAATGTTTCAGTTTGCTGATCGTTGTTGCAACAATCAGAAAACCTTTAGTGACAGCTGAATCCTGAACTGCTGCAGGATCAGTGTCACTAACTTATTATCGGCTGTTCTGAAGTTTGAAGCAGCCTGATAATAACCAAAAATGTATTAATTTATCAAGCAGTAACAGTGAGATTAATTCACAATGACTGCTTGATATAATTAAATACATAAAATAACATTTTTAAGTTTAAAAAAGTGAAAAGTAAAAAAAAAAAAATTGTGAAAAGTGTAAAAAAATAAAGTGTAAAAAAATAAAAAAAATAAGGGACAAATAAATGAATGTATTTATTGCATTTTTTTTAGCTGTGCTGGTTTTGTAAAAAAAATACTACAAATCAAAACTGGGAAAAAAGTGTGTTTTTTACGTTTTTTTCCCTCTTTTTTAAATATTTTATTTGTCCTAGTGAGGCGTTAGACAAACATATGTGATATAAATAAGTAGCCATATCTGTCCTCTAAAAAACAATATATAATATGTGTGGGTGCACTTTGTAAGAAAGTATATTACTGACGTGGAAGAATCACACAGCAAAAATGTCAAAAGTGTGTCAGTCATTTACGAACAGAAACTAAAAACAAGCTCAGTCATGAAGGGGTTAAGGTTGCGAATAGTTTGCCCCTGGATTTTGTGCTAGGCCCCATACTGTTTAACCTGTTTATTAATGATATTGGGGGAGGTGTTAATAGTCATGTTTCTGTGTTTGCAGATAATACTAAAACTGGGAGGGTAATAGACATAAGCTTAGACATTATAACATTGCAAGGGTACCTGGATAAAATAGGACAAGGTTGCTGAATTTAAACATGTTCACACTAGAAGTGAGGAGGTTAAGGCCCCGTTCCCACTGCGCGATATGCAAATCGCGCGTTTGTCGCGCGATTTGCATATTGCGCGACATCCCAAGATTTGCCGCGCGATATCGCATTCAAGCTTGCATTGAGCAAGCTTGAATCGCGGCTAAATCCGCTCCAAAAAGGGTCCTGCTGTAGCGACACACGACCCGCGACAGCAGGACCCTTTGCCCCACTGAAATGCATTGGAGCGCGATATCGCACGGTAATTTGCCGCGATATCGCAGGAATTACCGCGCGATAAATCGCTCAATGTGAACGGGGGTTAAGAGGGGACCTGATTTTGATGTTCAAAATGTTTAGTGGAGATGGCAACATCAGCAATAAACGTTTTACTGTAAACTCCCTAACAAAGACTAGATCTATTCTCCACCTAAAATTGGTGGAGAAAATATTTAACCACAAAGTTAGAGCGGTTACATTTTGGAATTCTCTGCCACAAGCAGTGGTATCAGCAAAGAGTACTGATTAATTCAAAAATTATTTAGATACCTTCCTCAGAGACTGTAACATACAGGATTACCGGTATCCTTAAAAACTAGGCCACACAGGGACCAATACACACACGTGCACAAACACAGAAAGGTTGAACTTGATGGACCTGATTTTTATTCAACCTGAAATACTATGTAACTAAAAAAAGTTGGACCATGGTTCTTGTTTAATTTTCTCTCACACACACACACACACACACACACACACACACACACACACATATATATAGTAATGTTAGGGGAATCCAGCAGGATCGCAGGACACAGGCTTTGCAAATAAAGTAAAGTTTATTAACTTAAATAGCTTCACAGCAGCAAAATAACAAAACAGTTCATCTTCACTGACCAGCTGGCCAACTCAAACAGCAACTCTTCAGTACAACACAAGAGAACAGTCTCACCGACATGAAGATTTAGGAGCTGCAATCGCCGTTTAAACAGTCCCAGACTTCAAGGGTAATTTTCCCAGTCTACAGATTTCCAGCAAGAATTTTTAAGATTTAGAAAGATAGAAAGAAAGGAGAAAGTGTTAGAACCCTGTCACATTATTGTTGTTTGTGTCCCCTCTGGTATGTTGCACTACCTCTATATTACCTGCTGATCGTTGTTAATTAAAGTGAGGGGAAATCCAAAATTGTCACCAGAATAGAAATAGTAGGGTAATCATTTACTATAGAAACTTGTTCTAGTGACAACTGTTTCTGAGGGCTTTTTCGTTCACTTTGGAGAGATGTCCTTTCACTTCTGGTATTGTAATTTTTCCTATATAAAAGGTAAATGTAACTCTTCTCAGTGGGACACTAAAGGCAAAACATGAAAATGGATTTATTAATTTCTTACTCTATAGTACATTTATAAAAAAAAAATATTTGGCTGAATATATACTTTATGTAATGACAAAGTTATTAGACTTTCTGACAAACTGTCCCTTTCGATCCAAGAAGTAGATTAATTATACCTTCTGCCTAGATTCATTTTCGAAAGTAAGCTGGTGGAAGAAGTAGATCTATGTAGCAGTAGGCAGGGAGTTAGGCACTGACAGCATCCTTTCCCCACCTGGGGTTTAATTTAAAACTTAACTGAGTGATGTGGTGTGTTAGATAGAGAGATTACATGTAGGTCTAAGCAATACCAAATTGTCTTATCTCATATAAGCTTGAACATGTATGTTAAGGCATCCTGTTTTAGTTTGGTATAGAGTGGGAAGGATTAGACCCCTGCTAGGTTTTTGACAGGTGTATGTTTCCCTGCCTGGGAGATTCACCTCCTCTATTTGTCCTGGTGACCATTGTCTCTGTGGGACAAAAAGTGATAGGAAATCCAAAACGTTATAGTGGTCATCAGAGCAGGAAGTAAGTGAACCCCTTACAATGAGTACAACTGTTCTCACGACAACGCTCTAAGTTTGGAATCCCATGCCCTTTAGAGAGATTTCCTATCATTCCTTATCATTACTGTCTTCATAACAGAAAATGCAGGGAATTCTCAAAACGGACACCGGTAGCAAAAAATACCAAAAACTCAATAAAACGTTTGAGCTTTACATACACTTTAACCTGCTGATGTAATTTAAAAAATAATAATTTTTAATTGTTCAGATTTGCAGCTTTTGTTAAAATCATTCCTGGTGAATCTGCCATACAGGTCCTTGTTCACTTACAGTTTTTCCTGTTAAAAGTGACAATGGTCTCTCTATAGCTCCAAGTTGTGCTACTGCTTTATGTCTCTGTCTCATGGGCTTCCGATGGAGACTTCAAGTGGAAGTTTCAACACACATTACATAAGCATGGTCTGGGTTTGTCTCTATCAAGAATCTCATTCAGAGATATGATATGTAGTGATGGGCCGAACACCCCCGTGTTCGTATTCGAACACCCGAACGGCCGAAAATGTTGAATACGAACGCAAACCTAATGAAAGTCAAGGGGGTATTACTTTCAAAAATGATTGTCCCCTTTAAGAGTGCTTATATGCAAGTTATTGGCCATAAAAGGTGTATGGGGGTCCGGGTACTGCTCTGGGGGACAGGAATCAATGAAAAAAACAAACAAAAAAGAAACGTTTTTAAAGGAGCAGTGATTTTAACATCGCTTAAAGGGTAAGAATAAGAATGAAAAATTCCTTCAAACATCATGCCTGGGGGTCCCCTTTAACCTGCCTGTGAAGTGGCGGATCTGTAGGATATATAGAACCTGCTGCAGCAAAACTGACATTTCTAAAAAGAAAAATGACATTTTTTTTACTCTTAAAGTGTGCAGTCTGGTAGGAATGTTAGGGACCATTTTTTTTTAAAGCGTATGGTCCCCCCTAAAAGTCCTACCAGACCTTTAAGGTCTGGTAGGAATATTTAGGAGGAACCTGTGTAAAAAACAAAACAATAAACAAGTGTCTTGGGTTCCCCCTCAAAGTCATGCCAGGCTCTTAAGCTCTGGTAGGAATGTTAGGAGGGACCCCATGTTAAAAAAAAGTGTGTGAGGTTCCCCCTTAAAGTCATTCCAGGCCCTTAAGTTCTGGTAGGAATTTTAAGGAGGAACCCCACCCCCTAAAATGGGGGGCATGGATTCCCCCCTAAAATTCCATACCAGACCCCTGATCCAAGCATAGGCCTTGCAGGGCTGGAAAGAGGGGGATGAGTGAGCCCCCCTCCCTCCCACACCAGGCCACATGCCCTCTGCACTGGAAGGGTGTCCCCGTGCCAATGGGGACAAGGACCTCGTCCCCACAACCCTGACCAGCTGGTTGTGGGGGACTGTGGGCAGGGGGACTTATTTGCATCGGGGTACCCCTTTAATTAAGGGGGCTCCCAGATGCCGCCCTCTCCCTTGTGAATGAGTAAGGGTACTTGTACCCCAACCCATTCACTAAAGGGTTAAATAAAATAGTTATTAAAAAGTCCAGACTTTTGATAAAATCCTTTAATTGAAGAAAAAAAAGACATGTTTTTGACAAGTCTTTTATTAAACCCCCCCCCACAAAAAAAATGGATCCATTGACGTAATCCAGGTTCAATCACGGCGTCCAGCGTTCTCCAAAACGATGAAATAAAAAGTAAAATAATACAAAATAAATAGAAATAATCATTTAAAAAAATGCTGGCCGCAGTACCGTCCTCTCCCCGCCGACTCCTGCCACATAATGGCATTTTTACAGATGCCCGCAATACATAAACAATTGGGCGGAGCTAGTGGTGACAGCTAGCTCCGCCCTATTGTGTAGTTTGCCGGCATCTGAAAGGCGAGACATGATTGGGCGGAGTCATCAGGACTTTGCCCAATCAGGGCTCCAAATAAGTCTTTAACCAATTAGAGCTTCAGAGGGCTCTTTGCAGTATGGGACGTTGCACGGTCGAACAGACCGCAAACATCCCATAAAGTCCGGTGTTCAGCAAATGCTCGAACGGTCAATGTTCGATTTGAACTCATGATATGCAGCCATTGCTGAAGTACACACATGTAGACAGAAAGTGGCTAAAATGTTTGCAGATCAGTAGGTCAGTAGGTCAGTTCCTCCCTGAGGATAAGGAGAAAGTTTCACCCAAGCCCATGCACACCACAATGCACTGAAAAAAACTACAGGAAATACTTGTGCATTTACCTGCATTGGCACACATTTTGCATTGCATTGCATGTTTGTATGTGTTGCAAACATTCATTCATACGTATGCACTCCTTTTTAATGAGTCACATTCACACACATTGCATTGTATTGACATGTGTTTATACCTACTCAAGTTTTTTCAAAGGTGCATCAGTGCAAAGCAATGGAGTGAACTCTTTGCAAATCATTCATTTTTATTTTCAATGTGTTCAGAATGCATTTATAAATGCATCCTAATCCATCTAGAGCCCTGGAGATTGCAATGGGTATATCCACACATTGCCATTACATTTATTCAGCCATGGTCCGTTTACCTGGGTTTAGGAAAAATAGAAGTCTGGTGTGTCTAGGATCTGAAGAGTACTTGTGAATGTGGATGAATGCATGTACATGTGTGTAAATGCATCCACATTTGCCCAAACCACTTTAAAGCAGGAACAACTAAAAACAGGAAAAAGTGATCTGGGAAGCACAAAAATGATTTATAGTTCCTAGATATCTTTTTCTACATTGAAAAGCTAAATGCAGGAGTGCAAGTGTAAATAAGGTCTAAAAACTGCACATATAACCGAACAGTACAATTTTCATGGACAGTTTCAGGGACAGAGCACACTGGCAGTGCATATAGAGCTGTGGAATAATTTTGTGTTCTTTTACAATTACTTTGGTAACATACAGCAGCAGCATTCCAACTGGATTAATTTCAGTTAGAAAAAGTGATCTGGGAAGCACAAACATGATATATAGTTCCTAGATATATATGACTGTTTCTGCTATGAAAAACGGTCCTGTAACTGTTTAATTTATATCACACTCTCATTAAGATTAAAGAGACCACAGTATAAAATTGGCTAGCATCAGTACCTTTTTAATGAGGCACAATTAGCTGAACTTTGCTAAAGCAAATTGTACATACAGCTGTTGTACTGCAAAAATGAAGAGACTGCAGATGACACATCAGTGTTAAATTAGCCAGAAGCAGGACAATTTTAGTGAGCTGGTTGAGCTGGGCTTGGCCCAAATTTACTAAAGAAAAAGAGCACAAACAAGAATTAAGATACTGCAAAGGATATAGCTGTATAAAACTGGCCAGCAACAGGAGTTTTAATCAGGGCTGATAAGCCTAACCAGTGTATGCCTAACCTTCACTAGTATACTAGTATGATGGAGAAAATGGTGTTCAGTAAATGTGACTGATATAATTTAAGGTGTTTTAAGTACATATTGTTCTAGCACTTTTTTTATTAAATGATGCAGAGGCATGCTGCGAACAAAAGGTAGCTCAAAGAAGCAGATTCTGCTGTATGAGTGATAAAATTCACTTGAAAGCCTCATCATTTTTATGAAGGTGTGCACTGAAATATAGCTGGTGTGAGAACAACTGTCATCTTCCTCTAATTATAGCCCTCTTCACAAATCTTTAGATACATGAAATGATCTTCCACATGAAACTGAATCAAAGAGTACAGTATGTGTTGCATCTTTCTCTTTTAGACGTTAAGGAAAATCTGTGCTTAATAGGCATAATGAGCATATGGAAACTGCTTTCAAATGAAGAAGTATTGTAAATAGTGGAAAAAATAAATTAATATTTAAGAGTACAGGTTTTAGTTATATTTAAAAACATTTTTACCACAATTATATAAAGCAACATAACAGTCCTCTTTTATTTACATTTTATATTTACTTTATTTGTATCAAAGGGGTGTAAATGAGCACCAAATCACTGAAAGGGAATAAACGTAATTAACTTATTTCAAACTGCTGGGGAAAAAAAGGTAATGTGCAGCTTTGGGTAAGCAAAACATTAAACTTTTATTCCAGGAGCAACCTTACAAAAAAAGTGTCGGTACAAGGTATTTGACACAGAGGGCTCAGTTCACAAAGAGCTAAATACCTCATTAAATTCTGAGGCAAATAAAACATGAGTTATTTAACTCTTGAGTATACAATTCACTAAAACCTTTGTTTACAGAATGAGATATTTCTTCAAATCATGTGGTATTTATCCCAATATTTAGGCTTTTTTTCACTTTTTTTATACGGTCATTTCCAATAATAAAATGGGCATATGGATGCAATCATTTGCACCCGTAACATTAATCACTTGTTGTCCGGGGCATTTTCTTACTATTTGCACACACATGATAAAATAGAAAAAGATTGGCTAGAAAACAGCTTCAAACCCCCAAACAATATATGTTCTGAAAGCAGAGGCCCTGTAGAATAAACAAAATGCTTGTTGCAATTTTTTATGTCGTTTGTTTTTTTGCAAATGTTTATCAAGCCAGTATTTTTAGGAATAAATAAACTAAATTAAAACTTTAAAAGTGCTCAGAAACATAATATATTACCCAATTGTTTGATAAAATATGAAAGATGGGGTCACGCCGGGTAAATTGATACAAAACATGTCAAGCCTTAAAATTCTGTTCGCCCATGAAGCTGCCCAAAAAGTTAATACCCAAAATTTCCCATAGGGAACATTCTAAATGCTTTTACCGCTCATCAGTTTAGTGTTATCAGTTACTGATGGTCCTAGAATTATTGCTATCACTCCGATGTTTGCTAAGATATGTAACATGTGTAGCGCAATTGTTGTTTTCGCACGTAGATGCACTGACATATGTTTGCGTGTGTATGTGCGTGCACGTTTGGGGTGGGGGACTTAAAAAACATTTTTTTGCAATTGTATTTTCTTATATGTTACTATAATTTTTACACTAACCCTATTGCTATCACATAGGCAGCTAACAAGCACTCTATCTAATAGCAGATAGGGTGTGACAGGTCCTCTTTATGGAGACATCAGGGGTCTTTCAGGGACCCCAAAGAAGCTAAGGAAGCAGATATCTGCTTCCCCAGCTTCATCTCCTGGTTCTAAGAGCCGGAGATTGTAAGAGTGACACCGGAAGTGATGTAATACACATCACTTCTGGGTCCAGTGATCGGAGGATGAATCTCTCTCCTATCATTTCGGGGGGGCCTGCCGAGCCGCTCCCGGGGCACCGCACAAGGACAGTGGTGCCCGGGGAAGCCAATGGAGGCTGCGGCGGAGGGGGGCGCCGCTTTACAGCCGCCGGATCGCTTGTACATTAACAGCAATTGCCTGGTGTTAAAAGAAGCACCAAGAACACGGCTGCTGCAGCAGCCGTGTTCTTGTTTTAACCACTTCTGCGGGCCACCGTCTATGGACGTATTGAGCCCCGAAAGTGGTAAAAATCAGCCAATGCTTTTTTTTTATCCCATTCCTGACTACAGGATGGCATTCTTCTCTGTATTCTCCTTTGGATGAACTTATATTCCAACAATGTGTTCTCAGATACTTCCTTTGCCTCAAATTGGAGGTTTTGAACATGTTCACACTGCCTCAGGCTGACAGACTGCAAATACCGACCACCTCAGCCAGGTCATAATTACCTCATACCTTTTTTTATTTTTAGTGAATTGACTTTAATACATTTTATGCAATATTTATCTCATGTTTTTCAGTTTTTGCTTCATTTATCGCACACGTTTTTAATACATTTAATAAAACTATTTGACTAAAAAAGGTCACGTGACAATTTGATCTCATGACATAATTTTTTGTGAATTTACCCCTTTGTCATTTTAAATTATGCAGCTCATCTTTAAGGTCAACTGAAGTTCCATTTTGTTTAAATACAGTATATCTCGCTCTCTACAAAAAGAAAACATTTTCCCCTCAATACCCACCTTCTCCATGCTCGATTGCTGCCCTCCTTTTCCTCCCCTGGCTTGTTCACATTTGACCTCATCTCCATTAAAGTACTCTTAGCATCATTCAACCCACTTTCTGTAACGCCAGGACAGCCTGGGAGTGCATTATCTTGTCAGCTTGGGGGTCAAAGCACAGTTCTACAGGTATTGATGCTCTTGTCATGACATGAAATACAGTTTCTGCAGTATTGAGGACTGCCCACTGGGCAATAGGAGCCTGCTCATCACATAACTGGCCAGAAAACACCTGGCATAAAGAATGTATGTACAAAAATGCTAAAAAAATTACACATGGGAGAGGTATTCATCTGTTTAGCTTTCCATAATGCTCTGTACACAAGGCTTCAGGTCAAGAGAGACAGCCAGAACTGTAAGCCAGTTCAGCCTTGCTTGCTGGGCTGGCCTCATTATTGTGCCGTGTTTCTTCCGCCAATCCATAGTCTGTCCATAAGGAAGTCTGTCATACAAAAGGCACTTCAGGCTAAACTACAAATATTTCAGAAGCAACACATGTTTACATAATGTACATGGATTTCAGTTTTATGTTATGTTTTTTTGTTCCTTCTCTCATGAATAGATGCCATTCAATATCAGGTAGTAGCGCTCTTTCTTGTTTGTTTATGTTATGTTTTAAGTACATGAACAAAGAAAAAAGCACTCTGTACATTTTGCATCAGCTTTTCTTCCAAACCACAGTGAAGTAGTGTGACTCATCTGTGCTCCTCTGATTGTAATACTAGGAACATTTTCCATGTATTGATTTAGTAACGTACAAGTTTGTACAAAAGTATCCTCTCCTAAAATTTTGAGGAACATTAGTATTATAAAAAAAACATAATTATACTGCTACTAGATGTTTGCTAACATTTAATCCGAACAGGAATGGGCATTTGGCATCTGCAGTCGAAAACCTGATGTACCTAAGAACATATTTTCTTACAAAGCTGTGCATTTTCCATATTTGATAAATGTAGGCTTTTACAACAATGCAATACAGTGCAGGTTACGGTACAATAATTAATGGACCTGGCTTCCTGTACATAATTAAATGTCCTTAGCTATAACTTGCTTTATAAACTATATTTCTTTGAAGGTAAAGCAGGCTGCAAGCACAAAAACACAATTAGCATTACTAAGCAGCAATAGGTATTTTGTCTTTATAAGGGTCCAAACATGACCACCATCTTCCTTATTTATCAATTATAATCTTATTGGGATTCAACAGTTTACCAGGCTCTAGTGGCAGATGAAGAGAACGAATTGCATTAAACAGAATGTAATTTTGAAGTTCAAAAAAAGTCCTAGCATTAATAATACATTTTCATATTAATAACACAATATGCTAATGGTTTCCAATATGCATTATATAATGAACAGTATAGTGTACATAGTAAGGAGGTGTGGAACATATATAGTATGTAGAGCACATTGTACACAGTAGAGTACTCTGAAGTATTTAACATACAGCTTAGTGCACACAATCAAGCTGTCTGCACTATGTAGCTCTTAGCACATTGTACCAAGTAAAATGGTCCATAGTTTGTAACATACATTGCAGCATACAGAGCATAGTGGTTCTAAATATGTAACATAAGGCACAACATATACAATGGGAAATTTGGAATATGTAACGTATGGCACAAAAACATCTGCTGGTCTGTGCCTTTTATTTAGAAAAAATGGTAGCAAAAACACCTGTGAGTGTAGCCCTTACACCTGATCTACTCCATCAGCTTCTATGAAGGGTGCATTTTGATTTTCCAACTCTAGATGGCAGCACAGTACCGATAATGCCATCTATGGTCAGTTATGCCAAAAGGTCAGTCTACTGTTGAAAAGCTGTGTGTGATGTTTACATAAAACTATCCCAACACAATGAAAAACAACTACACCTGTGTATCCTATTGTGAAAAAATAGCATATACGCAGTACAGAGCTTCATAGGTTATGTTTTAGTAATGGCTTTTTTTTTTTGCAGGTATGCACAGAGCGAAAAATAAAAGTACAGTGTATATCTATGCGGTGCTCTATGATCTGCTAACCACAAGAAAGCATATTCATTGTTTTTCATAGTGTTTAAATTAACATAATTAAACTGTATTTTTCCTTTTGGTGTCAAAATTGAGAAAACCCACACTTTATGTTTATTATGTGTTCCTATTTTAATAATATTTCTTATTATTTAGATGTGTCTGTGTAGCAGGCCTTAGCAAGCTTCCCTCCCAATTTCAATAACAGCATAAACTCTGGCTGTCCCCATAGAAAGACTAGTGACAGTCTGAGCTCCCCTCATTAACATACAATGCCTCTAACTCTTTAAACTTTAGTTAAGGCAGACAGTATTCAAATCTAGTTTAAAACTAATAATGAAATATTCCAACTCAGTACAAACAGGGTTTTAAATATGTTAACATCAATCTCCCCGCCCCCTTGCTCTTCAGAGGGAAATTCAGTATAGAGAAAAACTTTTCTTTCAAAATTGAACATATTTTGTGCAAACAGCTTTTTTTAAGTTTAGCAATGTGAATTGAAAATATTTTGCAGGCAGCAATTTTTTTTTTTTTTTTAAGTTTTGCTATGTGAACGAGAAACATGTAACAGATATAAAATAGGTGTTATTTCAATTTGGCTGCTAAAAGGGGAAATGCATTTAAGCATGGTCTCAGCATAGTGACTATTTTATAAACAACGTAGTAGAAAGTCACTTGCACTCCAATAAAATTTTCAGTCAATGTTCTTTATTGACAAAAGAATTGACAGATCATATAGCAACATTTCAGAACCGTATACTGTATGTACCTTTTCAGTCAAACAAACGCTTTGTTTGCCTGAAGAAGGGAGCTATACGGTTCTGAAACATTGCTATATGATGTGACAATTATTTTGTCAATAAAGAACATTGACTGAAATTCTGATTGGCGTGTGAGTGACTTTTATATTACGTGATAATGATCTGCAGAGGCATCTGCTGTCGTCTCAACACCCACCCATTATCCTGGGTTATATCCGGTCAGGAGTGCGATGGGATCTACTTGAATTATGTTATAAACAATTTGCATTATAAATGTACTTTATGTATGAACATATATGTACTTTATATTGGAGGATTAACTGACACCATACAAGCTGTGTATTAATATAATTTGGCAGTGTATATATTTAATTGAAAGCTGTACATGATGTAGCAGCAATTGTTATAATTTTGATGTCTTTTTTTCACTTGGAAATATTATTTGTATGTGAAAAATGACATTAGCCATGATCAATGAGCCCTGGCTTTAAAATATTTTATCACAAGGTATATGTGTTATATATTAGCACACCTGGTCTAAACAGTTACCAAAGCAAAACTGTTTTAAATTGATTCAATTCAAAGCAACATTTGGCAAATAAATATGACTACAAATCCTATTGGCACAAATAAAGTGCACACCTCTTTAGTTTTGCTGAGATGAAAGCTTGCTGAGATTGCCATACTTAATTCATTCATTTCTTGATCATACAGTACAGGACTTTTTTTAGTGTCCTTAGGTGATAGACATGCTTCTTTCTCTCTCCTGAGAGAATGTTTTTAGTCTTACCTTACGATGTTTTCAATCAAGTTTCTTCCACTTCACACAGCCAACTGGGCAAAGGTACAGTTTCTGGTGGGAGATTTTGAGGCCATACTCAGACCCCGCAAGGACAACATCAGAAGATGTGGGCCAGCCTGTAATGTCACTTAGAGCAGCGTGTTGGCACATTTGTGCAGCGTGTTGTGTTAGATGCAGTGTGCTATACACGTCCAGGGTAATAACATCTGGATTGGTTTGATCCTGTCCCTGAAGACTCCCTCCTGGAAGAGGGGATATGTTCATTTGAAGTGAGCGAAGCCAAGGTGCAAGAGGGTGTCGCCTTCATCCTGTCCTTGTGCATTGTCTACATCCCCCAACCCTCCAAGGGTACCCCAGGTCATATTCTTCTTATTATTATACAGGATTTATATAGCGCCAACATTTGTGCAGCGCTTTACAATAAAAGGAAGACATTACAATTACAATACAATTCAAGACAAGATGGTAAGGAGGGCCCTGCCCGTGGGGGCTTACAATCTAAAAGTATACTCACTGGGCTGAGTTGGGTTGGTCCATTGATTTTTCCAAATATTGCTGCACTCTGCTCTAAGGGGTGTTTGTGACACCACATGTCCCCTCCATGTGGCCCATGCAAAAACTACCACATTTGCAGGTTCTGGAGTCAAAAAATGTTTCTGCTTTTATGGCCCTGTTCAGATCCTCGGCTGCCATACTGGGACTCCCTAGGCTGCCTGAGCATGCTCGGTACAGGCTGAGGTGGCCCCATTTTGCTAAGCCCTGCAGGATCTGCTAGTATGGGCAAGCCCAGTTAAGGATTCTGCAGCCAGTGGCCATCTTGGAAGGGGGCATGGGCTCTGTTGACATGCTGGAGCTGGTGGCACATTTTTTTTGGAATCCATTTTCATAAGTGAGCAGATACATTTTTGATGTGTAAGGACCACTGTGACCACTACTGGGACCCTTGTTTAGCCCTTGGTGCTGGTATTGTGGGTGCCTATTTGGAGCCCCTCAGCATGACAGGCTAAACATGCAAGAGGTCTGCGGACACATTGACTGCTATCTCTGCTAGGGAAGGGGAGTATTTCTATCACTCTTTCTGGGGACTCTGTACCCAACGGTCTGTCTCTTAGCCCACCACTGGGTTCACTTCCCCCCTCTGATGACTTTGTCACCCTATCAGGGGTACCTTATGCCTTAGCAGAGAGGGTTTTATGTCCACTATGTCTGTGTTATGGGCCAATTGTCCACCTTGAGACCTTGTCAGCATGGGCCATCTGCATTGAATGCAGGAGGAGTTATCTGGGAAGTTGATGCCTTGGAATGTGTTCAGGTGCAGCTAGCTACCTATAACCAGGCTGAAAGGTCCCAGGATGCAGAAAATTATTTTTTGTGTAAACTGAGCCAGGCTGAATCCACCTGGATGCTGCTATAAAAAGCATTGCCTGCATCTAGGTGCATTTGGAATGTATATGGGTTTCAAGTATTTTCTTTGCCTTGTGCATGGGGCCCAATAGTTGCAGAAGACAAAAGCATAATCCCCCACCTTTGTCTCCTCCAGAGTTGGTTTCAGATGCAGCTTACTATGGCTTTTACACCAGATGGCGAGGAGGAAGGGGGCAATGAAGTGGAGGTGCATACCTCAACTGATTTGGATGTATCCTCTGCTGAGGTTCAGGTTTTTTGCATTGTGGCTCATTTGGTTGACCTTCTCCTGAAGGTTCTGTCTAAACAGGCCCTACAGGACTATTTAACTGTCTGGTTAGGTCCTATACCTCCAGAAGTCTTCATTGGAACCAAACCATCAGTTAGCGTTCCTGTGGTTCCACCTGGACATGGTCCAGGGCAGGATGTTTCTTCACCAGGAGAATTACAGTCTCTATAGTCTCTACAATCCCAGGTGTGAGACCTTTGGTCCAAGGATCGACCCTTGGTTAGATTTGTGATAAGGGTTTTGGGACTGATGGTTGCCTTCTGCAAATCAGTTCCCTATGCTCAGTTCTATTCCAGACCACTACAACTGAGCATTCTGGCAGTATGGAACAAGCAGACTCCTTCTATAGACTACTCCATGCATCTGTCAGCTGAGCCAAGGATCTCACTATTGTGGTGAATTTCTGATCGGGTGGTGTTCTGATCGGGCAGTGGATCTGGGAAATCCTTCTTGGAGTGTTGACAGTACAAGGGACATACTCACTGAGGGAATCCAGTCAATCTTCTTCCCTAATCAGTTGGGACACCTGCAGGGCCTACTGGTTAGTGCTCAGTTGGACAACGTTATGACTGTGGCGTGCATCAACCACCAAGGTGGAACCAAAAGCCAGGTTGTGCAGCAAGATCCGATCTTGTCTTGGGTAGACTGTCACATTCCAGCCTTATGTATCTGCATATGCCAAGAGTACACAATTGACAGGCAGATTTCTTCAGTCAACAGAGCTTAGACTTGGGGAATTGGTCTATTATCCCCAAAGTATTTCTGATGTTGGATGTAGATCTTTTGATGATTAAACTGGGCATCAAGCTGGACAGGTTAGTATACTGGTCCAGGGACCTGAGAGCATTTGCAATGGATGCACTGATAGCTAAGTGAGATCAGTTCTCCCCATTGTATGCCTTCTCTCTGTCTGAAAATTTGTCCTTGTCTTCTCTGCGGGATTGAGTTGGAAAGCTTGTTATTGATCTTTGTTGCTCCAAACTAGTGCAGAAAAGGGTGGTAGGTGGACATTCTCAGGATGCTTGCAGACTTATCATGGCTGCTTCCAGATCTACTTGTTTCTCAAAATCTATGGTTTCATGCTGCTTCTTGGTTGCTGGCTTGATGGGTTGGCCATTGAAGCACAGGTCCTGAGGGATAGAGGTCTGATGAACTCTGTTATCCCCACCCTTCTGAAGTCCAGGAAGTGTACCATTGTGCCAGAAAGGCTTGTTAGCCTGGTGTGATCAGCTACAGTTTCATCCTCCATGGGATGTCTTAACCTTTCTACCATATGGACTGGAGAAATATTATTAGTAACCATCCTTTTCTGGTGGCCCTTGGACTCATATTCCTTGGTAAAGGCTTATGTTCAAGGGGTTGCTCAGGGGGCTCCTCTTAGATGCCCTTTAGTGTTGCTGTGGGACCTCAACCTTACATGCAATGTTGTTTTCATTGTCACCATCACCTCCATTAGGAGAGTTTCGGAGCTGGCTTCTGTTTTGTGCAAGGTTCTGTTCCTTGTTCCTCACAACAATGCAGTCGTACTTAAACTAAAAGACTTCACCTTTTCCCTGTAATGGTTCACTTTGCTAGATCTGTCAGTACCTCTTGGGCTTTAATGCCACCATCTGGTCTTCTGTTCAATCATTCTACCAGGTGGATAATCATGCCTCTGTTGATGTGGGTTTTGCCCTTTAGATGCTCCAGGCTGCTATCTGAGTTGGGGTTTTCCCTTGGTTTTGTTCTATTTTCTTTCTGTTGGTAGTTGTTTTCCTAGGTGCCCACCCCTCAGGGCATTAAATTGTGGATTCCTTAGTCATCTATGAATTGCCTGTGTCTTGTACTGTATGATTAAGAAAGCACTATTTTTGACTTACCAGTAAAATCAATTTCTTGGAGTTTAGTACAGGACACGGGCAATCCATAATCAGATGAGAACAGATGACTGGCTAATATGTAGGTATCATCAGGTGATTGTAAACTGGCCAGAGCTGTGACCTCATATAACCCCTCCCACGCCAGGAAATACTTTTTTTTTTTAGAAAGCAATAGACGAAATAGAGGGGAGGGTGCAGTACTGTACTTCAGTGTATTGCAATATTAAAGAACTGTGCCAGTAATATGATATTAGAATTTGCTATGGAATTCTGTAACCGTTTAGATTATCGAAGTCCTCACACATTCCTAGTATTTTTACAGCAGGTGTAATATTATCAAATGAATAGTAATAATAATGATTATGATTGTTGTTATTATTATTATTATTATTTACAATGGAAGAAAAAGTTATGTATTAACAGAGCTTTCAAATGTGGCCTGCTGCCTGACATTACATTTGCTGCATAGAGTTTGTACTAAATGTCAGCGCAAGTACTTTTTTTAATATTCAAGTCATATGACTGTACAACTCCGGCTCCTCTGTGTAATGTGGAGAGCCAACAACAACATAAATGATTATTTTCCTTCAGAATGTGTATTTACATTTCAAACAATTAGTATTTCCAACTTAGAAGCAATGTATGTGAAAAATGCAATTGATGGTTTTAAATGAGATAATATTATTGTTACACATATAATAAATGTAATAAACAGTAATAAACTGACCTAAAGTCAAATTGGGGCCAAAGAAAAAAAAATTGCTGCCATTGGTACAATTGTAGTGAAGAACTTCTTGGTCTCCTCTGCAATATTTGTATCTGTATCCTCTGTCGATACATCATCTGAATTGTGATGTTACTTCCACATTATTGTACTCAGAGAAGGTCATAGAGAAAGAACGTGCATATGTAGCAAGGAGCTAGAACTTGGGTGTATAAATATAATTCTGGTAACCATACCCACGTTTTGCTCACATGACCGGCCCACTCACACATCATTTCTGTTTATAAAAAAATTAAAAAGGTTAAATTAAAAGTCATGCACTAAAATACATTAACATATTTCAACACTACAAAAAATTACAATATAGAATATATTCACAGTGTTAACCATATATATTGAAGCATCAGTTTAGCAATCACCAAGAATCTTTGTAGTATTTTTGTGTATCACTAGTTTCTCTGTCCAGTCTTTGTGTAACAGATTGTCGTATATCCGAAACATGCAGGGGACATCTCAACTTTTCAAGATAATGTTTCGATACCAGATACATTTTTTCAGCAAGTCCAAGTCCAGTCCAAGGTAATTTTGTATGATGGCAGAAGGAGAAATCCGAGGCTTGAGGACTGTGTATTCTTTGTTCTTATGTGAGTAGTTTTAAATAAAATGTTTTACAATTTTATATGGGTTCACACTATGATCTGAGTATGCTTTTGGTCCTTTTTCTAACATCTGTTGCTGGGAATGGTTGTCTTAAACCCTTGAGGAAAAGGGAAAAGGAGAATTAAGTGTGTTCCTAAGCTTTAACTTAGGGAATCTATAAGGCGATTACTGACCAATTTGGAGGTCAGTACTGAAGGTGTGTGCCTCACTTTGAGGGTCCAGCACGGAGGTGCAAGTTCTTGGGATTGGAACAAGTTTTTGTCTGCACGTTTGAAGATTTGAGCACTTGTTTAATTTTGGACACTATACATATTGGACACTTTTGGGAAAAGTTGTAGAATCACCTCAGTATTGTGTGTATGTTATTTAGCACTGATATTTGGTTTATGAATATATAAGCGTGGCACAATTTATGTTGATGTTTTCAGCAAGTCCTGGTGTCTGTTAGTTTGTCTGTTAGTTAGTTAGTTAGTTAGTTAGTTAGTTAGTTAGTTAGTTAGTAATGGGATTTATAAGCTTAAAGGAGCACCTTTAAAACCCTCATACAGCCTTACAAGCCACTCTTTTTCTACTAAACTGAGAAGCTTTCTCACTTAACTTGTTTTACAGCAAAACACCATTTAAGTTATTTTTCTGAAAACCTATATTAAAGTGAACCTTTACCCCCTTTCACTAAAATCATAACAGCATGCAGCTCCGCATGCAGATATGAAATCATATTACTTCATTAGCTAAGCAAACATTTTTGCTTTTACTTACAATTAATGTTTTTTTCACTTCTTGGTCCTGATAGTAATGTAAACCTGGTCTCACAGATGCATCCTGAGAAGATTACATCGGCAATTCATTGCTGGGAAATTTCATCTGTAAACTTCAAAATCTCTTTTGGGGAAAGGCAATCCAGTCACATGTGTCAGAGTTTCAGGAAGTAAAGGGAGATGGATCCATTGGAATTAGATGGATTAGTAAAAATGGCCACTGTGAGAAGAATATATAGATAGATTGACTGATGAACATGTTTTAACCAGTGCTTTTAAAAGCTCCCAGTCTCAATGTAGCCTGTCAGACATTTGGTCTTTTCTCAAACAGAATATTTATGCCACAGACAAAATAAAAGCTTTTTTTATGATGTACACAGTGGGTAAAGCTGGTGGAAAAACATTAATTCCTAAGCATAATTCTTCTGCTGTGTTGTATCTTAAATCTACTAAGGAATACCAAAAGCCTCTAAAAGGAAATGTGTTTTCTAAGGATATATCTGTCATTTATCATAACTTATCTTACAGACCCTGAAACCCTGAATCCAGCAAAAAAATTATTGTTTTGGGAATGTAAGGTTGCATGTAACAAAGATGTGAACCAAGTTTTAAAAATACCCTGACATACACTTTCCTGACTGACATAGTGGAAACAGGAATCACAAAATGTTTTAAACCTAGAAATCCCTTTATTATCAGAAGCAAAATATTGAATTTCTAAATGAGCATCTGAGTGACAAAACACTTCACAACTAGGACACCTGGGTATATTATCTGCAGTTTCTTTATAATTCTGTCTCTGACAAGCACTATAAAAATACTGACAGAAATGGTTATTCTTGTGATGGAACACAAAGCTGCACCAATCACAAAAATATTCTACACCAATTAAGCCTTAATGCTGTAATAATTATCAAGGTGTGAAATGTACACATTGGAACCTTTGTGTACCAAGTAAATAACCAAGCAAAAGTAAAGGGAGCCAAACGCAGTTCGGCTATTCACTTCAGCCGGCTATTCACTTCTGGATCGGCTAAGCATCAGCTAAGCAGTGAGAGAAAAGCCAAATGCCGAACAGAATTCAGCTCTGTTATTCTGCTTGCTACCTCTGAGGTTGCAAGCAGAATGTAAAAAAAATGTAAACAATAGAAAAAAACGGTGCTAAAATGACCTGATAACATTGGGCTGTCATTGAATGACAAGAAATTGACAGTCAGCTGGGACATCACGGCTGACTCCGCCCATTAATGTAATTCGCCCAGAGACCCGTTTAACAGCTACCGCACAATGTCAACAAATAGGCGGAGCTATCAGTGATGTCACCGCTAGCTCCTCCTAGTTGTTGACATTGTACCGTCATCTGTCAGACTTTCATTCTGTGGTGGCAGTTGGTAGGTTGCGGAGGTTTTGGCGAGCATCAGGGTTTTTATTTCGACGAGTCGGTGTCTTTATGGACAATACCTGACATCGTGATTGACCCTTGGATTTTGTTGGTGGATCAATTTTTGGGATTTTTTTTATTTAAAGGACTTGTCAACAACTTTTGTTTTTTTCTCAATTAAAGTATTTTTTAAAAGTGTGGTCTCTTTTTGTACTTTTTACTTTAACCCTTTAGTGAATGAGTAAGGGGTGCAAGTACCACTTTCTCATTCACAAAGGGGGGGCATCTGAGTGCCCCTTTTATTAAAGATGATATCCCAATGCAAATAAGCTGCCCTGTCTGCAGACCCCCACAACCACCGGGTCACAGTTGTGGTGGAAGAGGACCTTGGTGCTTTTCCAGGGGGAATCCTGAAAAGGCACCCTTCCAAAGCTGATTGGCCGGCCGACAGCTTGCTCCTGACAGCTGGGCGGAGCCAGCCATGATCTTACGGCTGGCTCCGGCCACTTGTAGAGAGATCAGCGTCCCTGGTTACCAGCTAACCAGGGACACTGATCTCCAGACAGCTAACTCTCCCTGGTGCTCTGGGAGTCTCCCACTCCCGGCCGCCAAGGAGAGAAACACTGCTGTTTCTTTTTTTTATTCTGACACGGAGCCGTGTCAGAATAGAAAAAAATAAAATTGTTTTGCCCGTTGGAATGCATTGCTAGATTCCTATTGGCTATTTCAATTTGCAATAGCCAATAGTAAACTAGCATTGTACCCGCCCTCTGCTGCAGTTCTCCATCAGGTCCATCAGCAGAGGGCGGTACAATGCTAGTTTACTATTGGCTATTCCAAATTGAAATAGCTAATAGGAATCTAGCAATGCATTCCAAAGGGCAATTTTTTTTATTTTCTATTCGGACATGGCTCTGCAGAGCCGCCGGACAATAGAAAATGATTGGGCGGAGCTAGCTGTCACAGCTAGCTCCGCCCAATCGCTTTCTTTTTACTTTTTTAACTCAGCTGCATTCGGCTATTCACTCACTGCTGTTCGGCATCTATAAGAATAGGCCCAACAGCAGTCAGTAGCCTGCCAGAGGTTCGGCTCAGCCGATCCAGATGTTGGATCGGCTGAGTTGAACTCCTTCTGCACTTCGGGTCGGCCGAACATGCTGAGCATCTTCGGCCGACCCGAAGCCATGCGAAGCAAGCCGAAGTACGGCTGATTTCAGCCGATATACGGCTGAAATTAGCCGTACCAGGCTGAAGTGAATAGCCGAACAGTGTTCGGCTCACTTCACTTCTGGTCCGTCATTCACTCGGCTGCCTACGGCAGCTTAGTAAATAGAACCCTAAATGTATTACTGCAGTGTTGAGGGATGGCATCTGTTACATCATTAGATTGCAGTTGGTGGGGGTGCTCACCGCACACCTTTCAGCAGTCCCGGCCAATAAACAAAAGTGGTGCTTGCAGTAACTAACACAGATGGCACCGTGTAAAACACAACGTTGAGGAAATAGGTCACCAGCACTCCAAAAAGTTAAAATTAGTGATGTAATGGTAATGAATAACCAAGGACAACTTACTACCTCATTATATACCAAGCCCACTGATCACAATGCGTTGCTTTCCTATAGCAGTGCGCACCCCGATGATCTGAGAGATTCATTGCCCATCTCTCAGTTCATTTGGGTTATGCGCATTTGCTCAGATGCCACGGATTGCGAGATACAACTACAAAAGATGTTTGACAAATTTAGTGACAGAGGCTATCCTGAACATGTACTTGAACACACCCTTAAAGTGGCCAGGGATAGGTTTAGTACCCCTAAACCCCAAGAGACACGTTCTAATGATACATTATTTGTAACCAATTTTAATCCCTACTCATACAAGGTGAAACGTACGATACAACAAAACATGAATATCCTGAGAGCTGATAGGACCCTAGCCCCTATCGTTAAACATACACCTCGTGTTGTCCACTCGGGAAATAAATCCCTACGGGATTACCTAGTCTGCGCTGATCCACACTCTAAATACGGTACCGTACCATATAAACTATCTAACAAACAGGGATGCTATAGATGCCCTAATTGTAGCGTCTGTAACTCCCTCATTATTGGTGAATCATTTTTTCATACATATACGGGTAAGAAATAGCCTATTCACAGCTATCTGAACTGTGTATCAGACTACTGTGTATATATATTGAAATGTCCTTGTTCACTAGTCTATGTGGGAAAAACCATTAATGCGTTTAAAAAACGACATCAAAAACACAAGTGACATTAAACTAGCAATTGAAGATACAAAACAAGGAAAGGATATTGACCCAAATAAACCAGTGGCGATACACTTTGCACAATTGAATCATCAAACACATGAGCTTAAAGCTATGGTTATAGAACACGTACCGAGACCACACAGAGGTGGTAATAGAGACAACATATTGTTACGAAGGGAAGCTTATTGGATTCACACTTTGAATACAGTGAAACCAAGAGGATTACATTCCTCCCTATCATTATCATGCTACCTAGTTGAGTAGCTGCCAACACTCACCCCTCGGATGTCCATATGATTATTTCACTTAGGTATCCAAATATTTTTTTAAAAATCGGGCATACCCAGTTACGTAGCCATACTTACCTGTACAGTATGTGGTAGAGATTCCTTATGTTAAAAATACACCAGCTTAAATAATTTACGCTAAAATTATTTCACAACAATGTCTCATGATGTATCTATATACATTATCAAAATAATTCCTCTAGCTATAGATTAGATGAACCATATGATTCCAGAGTTGACTTCTTCGTTTCATGTTGTTAGTATGCTCTGTATGTTATATGTGATATATTGTTTGTGTATACATATATATATATATATGTAGCTCCTCCTATCTTCAATAACCCTACTTTACTTTTATTTTAATTTCATTTTTATCTTTATCATCTCCATGTTTTCCTTTATTTGTGTGTTATTTGTGTTTTTTTTTTGTTTGTATTGATGTCCATCTCAGGTCTTATTATATTCCTTTATATATGTTTTGGTTCTAATATTATGTTTTTTTCCTCTATTCAGATGCTCGGTGTTGTGCCTGTGTGATGGTGACATTTGTACATTTGTTTTTTCCGCACATAGCTGATACACAGGTCGGCACATGCGCAGTACGATTGTGGAGAATTGTATCTCCCCATTACCTTGGTTACCTATGACGCGTATTGTACGCACCGACAAACCACAATACTAGGCGACTCTGTGTACACCATTGAAGGATACCGGATCATAATGCCGCTATACAGCGTACAGATGTCACATGCAGATCATTGTGATGACGGACAACACACCGCCACAACACCGATCCTGAATCTTAGATTATGGGCATCATTTAGTAAGTAATTTTGATAGTTTATATATGTGATTTTAAATAAGATCATACGTTTTAAATATGGCGTTTTTCCTCGCCATTCTAACATCACTGGGGGTGTGTTCATTACTAATTAATCAAACAGCATGGGGTATATATGTGGTATGTGGATATCATCACATTGTCACATCTCTTGCCTTGAAGAAGGGACCCTGCGTGGCCCCGAAACGTCGGCTCTTTTTGATTGTTGTGACACAATGGTCCAATAAAAAGGACTTATTCATTTTAACTTTTTGGAGTGCTGGTGACCTATTTCCTCAACTTTGTGTTACATCATTAGGGTAATTTATAGTGTTATGTGTTGAGGGTGCATCTGATGCCAGGAGGGTCATTTGTTATGCTATGTGGTAAGGTGGCATCAGATACATCAGGAGGAAAATGTATTGTGCCATGTGTCAAGGTGGCATCTGATGTCACTTGTAGTGCTATAATGAGGCAGTCTGTTGTATTCTTTGTGCTAATGCCTGTTTAGTTCCTGTCAACATATTTATAGTCTGTTTTATCACCTTAGGCCAATTGTAAGCTCAGAACTTTTGTTTGAATACTACATTTTCTTCACATTTTCACACCCTACCATTGCTAGTCACAAAGGATTTGACTAGTCTGTCTATTTTTTCAAGCAGTTTAAATAGCACTTTCATTTAAAACTTCTGACTATAGTTGGGTGCTGCTGTTTGTATTTTGTGAATGTGTCTCTTACAGGACTTTTGGGTTAGGGTTATTTTTTACACACATATTGACCGGCCTAGTCTTGGTTTCTGCTAAATAGGAAATAAATGACAGAAGCTCTAGTGTTTTTTTTCACAGGCCTGTATATTACTGTGTTTAGGTGGTGAAGTAACAATAAATATAATGTGTTTCTTTATATTATCAGACTTATCCACTAACGCTGGTGTATCCTCACAGGACAGTCTGGAAATGTGTTTTTTATGTTGTTGCACAGTTGAATTGTTGTCAGGTTTCATGAATTTCACTGACTTAAAACATCCCTGTTGCCAATTTTGTTTAGTTTGACATTTGTTAATATTAGTATTTTTGTAATTAACCCATAGTGCTGCTTCTGATTTGTGTTGCCTTGTTTTCTGCAACACCACCTTGAACTGTATAGGGTTCATTGCTGGAGATGTTTTGTTTCTTTTATCTGTAATACAATTGTAAATATTTTGATGATTTTTAAATGCACCATACACAGAAACATTCAATTACCTAAGCAGCACTTAAGAATACCGTAAAGTGCCATAATGCAGTTCATTTGTGAGCATGTTTAACACACTTATTCTTACTGTCTTTGCTTTACAGATCTGCACTTTTGTGTTTTTTTCACAGGGTGGTTGGTCTTTGCAGATTTCACATTTTCACAAATGCCTCATAAATGCCCCAAGAATTAGTGTTAAGAATACCTAAACCTGTGAACTCAATAAATCAGATAAAAGTATATTAAAACTGTTAAAATATAAATATATATCTGCACACATTAAAACTTACCCCTAAAAACCTCTCGTAAAATATCCCTTGCATTGTCACTGTTTGCATTATCTGGTGTCTGGGGTGTATAACCAGTGAACTATACTTTACAAGCTGTAACTTCTCGCTATAGTGATTTACGCTCCTCTTTCGCCACCTCTCCTCTTTGTTGGATTCCTGATGACACTATCCTATATCTTGGCTCAGCCATATCCATGCCATAAAAAATTACTTACTTGCCAAAATAATGCCTTTTGTACGCTTCCTGTGACCGTCCCTTCACATGTTCTCCATATTCATCAGCGTAAATTGCTTCACTTTATCTGGGGCAACTCTAGAACGCAAATTAATAGGAAGATCCCTTTGAACCCTAGTAGCTAGTGGTCCCAAAGCTCTCCAAATATTATCTGGTGGTGAATATAGCTTCTCTTGTCTGTTTACATGATGAGGCAGTCACTCCTCTTTGGGTGATCCTGCATCTCTTGGATTGTTACCCTCTCCCTATATCCTCCCTTCCATAGGTTCATCGTTGAGGCCTAGATTGCTAGGACCAGCTGTGACACATACTCAGCGGCCTTGGGATTCCGTTAATTTTTCAGGGAATCTAACCTCTCCCTTCTTACCACTCTTACACTCACTCCATTCCACTTAGAGAACAGTTTTGTTGCATGCAATTACACCACTTTCCATCCTCTATCCTATCCATCCCCTTTCTCCTTGACCTCCTTCGAGAGGCTCTGTCATTCTCATCCCTATGGGACTGGCCTAATCTCTATTATTTACTTTTCTCTTCTCTCATCCTCTGCTATTCCAATTAGGTTATATCAGACTCAGTGGGAATTGGAAATTCAATCACCTACTGTATAATGGGTGATGATTGGCAGGGCATATGTCAAGCCATAGCATGAGGATACAGAAATGTTTTAATATTGGAGAACGTATAAAAACTGCTCTTTTGCTGGTATTATACCCCGGTGCGTCTTGCTGGTTACTCAGCCCAATGCTTTAGAGGCTGCAACTCACCAGGAATTATGTATTTGGTGGTCCTGCCCAGTAGCCAAACGATTGTGGATCAGGGTTTATAATCTTATCCAATCTTTGCTCTCAACTGAGCGATGTAGGGATCCCTGCGAAGCCCTTCTTAATAAGCCTGTTACTGCCTTACTGTGAAGAAAGTCAATTTTGGAAGCTCATGTTTTGTCTTCTACCGAGCTTGGAAATCTCCCACATTGAGTTTATAAGCAGATAAGCATAGACTTTATGGATAATGGTTAGTAAAAAATAAATGGCCATCCTCAGTGACACTCATTCCCAATTTTTAGCAACTTGGCGACTTTGGATTTCTTACTCTCAACCTTCCCATTTAAATGATGCTTCTCTGATGTTGTGAAACGCCATCCCTTGTGACACTATCTCTTTTCTCTGCTATGCTTTTTGTTGTTTTTTTATCCCTTCTTTATTTTTTCTTTCTTTTCTTTTATGCGTTCCTTTTTTTGGTTCTTCTTCCTTTTCCAATTCTCCTTACAGGCCTTTCTTTCTTTTCCATTGTCTCTTATGTCTATGTTTGCCTTCTCTCCAGGTCTGTTCTGCTCTTCTTTGGTCATCCACTTTTGCTCGTCTTCTCTTAGGGACTTGTTTTAGCAGCTTTTCTATTTTTAAGTAGTTTTTTAACCCTAATTGCACTGATTTTTGGTTTTCTTACTCTCTCACCTTACAGTGTTATTGTCTTATTTCTTATATTGCTCAATATATATGGAATAATTTTTTCTCCCTTTTACTTAATAAACTCTTTTGTAACAAAAAAAAAGCTGTAACTATTTACAGTAGGAACAGGTATTAACATAACAAATGATAGTTACATTATTGCATCTTATTTAGCGAGGGCAGTTTCATTTTGAAGTTATAACAGGGCAAGACAAGGGAAATATAACAAATAAAACATCTGTAAAATCATCAGGAGATATATTTTGTTGGCTCATCAAAAAAAAATGCAATAATAGTATTTTCAAATATAGTGCAGGTTTTCTCCAGGTGGACCTGGAGAAAATCGGGGAGTGGGCAACTGTATGGCAAATGAAGTTCAATGTCGATAAATGTACGGTAATGCACCTTGGAGCTAAAAATAGGCAAATTAACTATACACTTATGGGTGTGCCACCAGGGAAGTCGGAAACGGAGAAGGATTTGGGGGCCATTATATACCGCAGAATGAAGAATAGCTTGCGGTGCCAGACTGCTGTAAACAAAGCAAGCAGAGTCCTGTCTTGCATTAAGAAAGGAATGTATTGCAGGGACAAGTCTATAATTTTGCCTCGTTATAGATCACTGGTTCGGCCACATCTGGAGTATGGGGTCCAGTTTTGGTCACCAATACTCAGAAAGGATGTCCTTGAGCTGGAAAAAGTCAAGAAGAGGGCAACCAAACTCATTAAGGGGTTCGAGGATCTGAACTATGAAACAAGGTTGTTAAAATTAAATATGTTCTCATTGGAGGTTAGGAGATTAAGGGGGGACATGATTTTCATGTATAAACTATTCAAGGGTGAAAGCAACCTCAGTAACAAACTGTTTACAGTCAGCTCCGTAACAAAGACCAGAGGGCACAACCAAAAATTGGTGGAAAAAAAATTTCACCACACAGGGCGCAGGGGGTTCTTCACAGTTAGAGCGGTTAAGGTCTGGAACTCGCTGCCACAGGAAGTGATTTCAGCTAAGAGTGTGAAATCATTCAAGAGACTCCTGGACGAGTTCCTGGGAGACCATAACATTCAGAGGTACAGGTATTGCTAAGAGAAAAATCACACATGGACACATATACATGCACACACCAGCTTATAAATGCATACACACAATAGGTGGGACTTGATGGACTTATGTCTTTATTCAACCTCAAATACTATGTAACTATGTACCTATGCATAATTGAGCAAAACATGTATACAGTAATGCCCACAGCATGTGCTTATAGAAAAGCCTTGAATTGTCTTTCTCCTGTGATGGGAAACTGGAACAAGGATCTTTTTGTAATCTGATTGGTTGACCAACGTTTAAGTTAAATATTCTTTGAAGTACTCTCTAAGCTAATGCAGGCCACCACTTGTACTGTGTCTAGAGAGTTTTACAGCTAATGTAAATATCTGTACTAACTGATCGATTAGTCAATTAGATATTGGACAAAGCCTACATATACAAGGTCATGATGCAGTACTAGCTCATTCAGTCATAGTCTGAAAAACCTTGGAATCTTCATTACTAGGGATAAGCTCAAGTTCAAGTCCAAACTCAGTCTAAACCAGAGCTCCTCCAAACAAGGGAGGAAACATGTCTCTTCCTGGAACCCATATAATTTGGGCAGGCAGTGGAAACTTGGTATAGCAGCCTACTCATTTGTGACAGTTAACCCTCCAGCAGTTTTAATGAAGGTCGCAGCTCGTATCCCTTTGAGAGACCCACCATAACTGGAGTCGTCCATAGGGTCCCATGTGAGCCCTGGCGGTAGGAAAGAAGCTTAATACAGATGAACACAGACCTTTCTGCCCCTCAGGATGTACTAGGATGTCTGATGTAAGTAGAGGCTGTTTAGGAGCAGTATGATCAGAAGTGGTGGGGATCAACCACATTTGGGGACAACACTGCTTCAGGAGACTGTATGATAAAGGAAAAAAGATCCTAGAAAGGAAAGAGTGCTTACTAGTAGTCAAAGTACTGTCAGAAAAATGGTGGGAACAGCAATCAGAAAGTGACAGCTGCAAAAAGGTCCCAAGATAGAATATAAAGTAAGGGGGAAAAAGCTCTTCAGGAGTTACATCAGACACCTTTGTATATAACCCACTTACCACCAAGTATGCTCCTCAGCATAACCCATGATCTGGGAGTTTGGAATGATTCTGTGCCAGATTAGGCTACTGGGGTGAAAATCTGGATCTTGGAGTTGAATATGACCCATGCACAGCAGGGAGGCAGTGCATATACGAATTCTGAAGGTCTGGTATAAGCACTGATCTCTGCGACGGTGGCTGCATGTAAATATTGACATCTGGGGGGGGGGGGTCCAGTGTGACACAGTAAGGGCAAGCTCCTGCAGTAAATAATTGAATCTGGGGGTCAAATATGGAACTGAGAAAAATGATTTGCTGCCTTGGTGAATATCTAGTGCCTGTAATACTAGAATAAAATATTGCTTTTATATTACTGTACACCCAAAAAAACGCAAACAACAAACATTTCTTTAAAAAAAATGAAATTAATTAAAAAAGACACATGCAAGCTTAAAAGCATAAAACAAACTGGCATATTAAAAAGTCATTGCATGTATGAGCATTTATCATTGGAATCTGTGTTCAGATGGGCCACTATATGGAATCTTGAACTCTGACAAGTGGCCAGACTTATGAGCAAGCAAATTATACATTCTGTGACCATGAGATTGGATATTAGTGCCACATCAATGCATGACCATATGTGAAAATTCATGAGTACATAAGGCCCTCTGGATTAGCATGACTGTCAGGCAAATAGTATTTTATAAAAGAGAAGTAAGCAGTGGCAGCCTCCATACATCTTCAGTTCAGGTTTCCTTTAAAATGAAAATGATGTATGCTTTGATGCAGTGTGATTTGCAGCACTCTGCAAGTTTGCTTTAAAAAGTCTGGGGTGTTTTATTTGAAGATAATGACTCATGTAAACGTCAAACATATTCTATTGTTTTAGTAAATAAAGACTTGTTCATATTTGTATTATGATCTTGTTAAAGGCACTTGTTTGTTGTGTAAAATGCTTACTGATGTTTCCAAATTTCCACAATAAGAAAAAAAAGCTAAGCCTCCCCAGGTATGTCCCCTAGTCCTTTCCTAATCTGAACCCCATCTTGGAATTATAGAGTTTTATTGTTTAACAGCTTCTGTGACTTTAATGGTAGAAGAAACTTAAATGACAAACAACTATTTTTTTTCAATTACTTTTTAAGTACGGAACACAGAAGTGTTATTTGTCAGTACAAAGTTTTTAGACCGCAGCTGTTCAGCTGTAGGCTTTCAGTGTAGAGATAGTTTGCAGGTATAATCCTGACCACCCTTTGTGTTTCAGCAAAATAGGAGACATGCAGACTTGATTTCTATAAAGTATATTTTTCTTTTCTTCTGAGAAAGGTATAGAAAAAGGTTTCAAAGCCTAATGGAGTTAGATCAAAACTATAAGAAGCCTTATAAGGATTCTGTAGTCTTTTCATGATGCTGCTAATACAGCTTGTTACTTTCTTACGTTGCAATGACTTCAACTAAAATTCACCTGCCAGAAGTGATGCTTTAAAGATATGCTCACTACACAAGACATATGTGTTTTATATAAAATAAAAAAAGATGCACATTCATCTCTGACAGGTGCTTATCAGAGTTTCTTGAAACCCACAAATCACAATGAAAAGACAAAATGTCCAAACCTTAAGTAAAAAGAGAAAGTTTTACATTTTCTGTCAATTTGCTTGAATGATTACAAAGGTAAAAGGCATGGTTAAAATTAGAAGGTGTTTCAGGGTCACTTTCTACTGTTAGGGAAATAATATTTACCTTTATAATTTCAAATGTGCATTTGCGTTGTGCATTCTTGAAATAGTAAGCCTTGCTTAAATCTTCACACACTTTTTTTTCGCAAAGGACATATACCAGGAGATTAGGTTAGATGGTAGGCTCAGCTGTTCACCTGTCATTGTGAATAGAATTTCATGGCTCCTTTTCCATTTGTACTTCTATATGTAAGCTACTTTTGCCTTTGAAAATACTTAAACCTCTAAACCCAAAAAACAAAAATGTATTTAATATATTGCCACTCACGGCCCTTATACAGTATGTGGTTGCTGCATTTGTTTTCTTTTATCAGACTTGTTCCTTTATATTCTCCTGGTAACACACTTTTTGTCCTAGGGCAAAACTGTATCTATAATGAATGAGCATTGTCATTCTAGGACAAAAAGTGTGTTACCTGGTGAAAAGAAGGAACATTTTTGTTGCTCTAAGATTGCAGAACGCCTCCCCATTTTCTATATACCATAGGAGTGGAGGTGCTTTGTAGCCCATAGATATAGATGGGATGTAACTGATTAAAGTACAGAACAGGAAGAGAGTATCGAAAGTTATTAGCTCAAAAGATTTCTTGCAGGATCAACGTATAATTTTTGTATTTATCAAACAGACTTAACTGGAGCCATTTTTCATTGTTTGCATTCATGTTAAAATACAAATTTTAGTAATAAAGATCACCTAAACCCCCCCCTGTTTTATATTTTCATAAAGAAGGGACCCTGTAGACTAAATCAATGGCAGTTGCAATGTTTTATGACTTCATGTCACATACTTATATAAAGTTCAGCCATAACATTATGACCACCCACCTAATATTGAGTAGATCCCTTTTGGCACCAAAACAGTCCTGACCCATTGAAGCATTATCTCCACCAGACCTCTGAAGGTATGTTGTGGTATCTGGCACCAGACCATCAATAGCAGATCCTTTAGGTTCTGTAAGTTGCGAGCTGAGGCCTTCATGGATTTGACTTTTTCCAGCCCATCTCACACACGTTCGATTGGATTGAGACCCGGAGAATTTGGAGGAATTTGAACTTGTTGTTGTATTCCTCAAACCATTCTTGAACCATTTTTTAGCGTGGCATGGTGCATTATCCTGCTGAAAGAGGCCACTGCCATCAATGAATAACGCGTCCATGAAGCGCTGAATTGGTCAGCAACTATGTTTATGTAGCTGTTACATGTCAAAGTAAAATCCACATGAATGGCAGGACCCAACATTTGCAGGACCCTTAATATTTACCTTTATAATTTCAAATGTGCATTTGCGTTGTGCATTCTTGAAATAGTAAGCCTTGCTTAAATCTTCACACACTTTTTTTTCGCAAAGGACATATACCAGGAGATTAGGTTAGATGGTAGGCTCAGCTGTTCACCTGTCATTGTGAATAGAATTTCATGGCTCCTTTTCCATTTGTACTTCTATATGTAAGCTACTTTTGCCTTTGAAAATACTTAAACCTCTAAACCCAAAAAACAAAAATGTATTTAATATATTGCCACTCACGGCCCTTATACAGTATGTGGTTGCTGCATTTGTTTTCTTTTATCAGACTTGTTCCTTTATATTCTCCTGGTAACACACTTTTTGTCCTAGGGCAAAACTGTATCTATAATGAATGAGCATTGTCATTCTAGGACAAAAAGTGTGTTACCTGGTGAAAAGAAGGAACATTTTTGTTGCTCTAAGATTGCAGAACGCCTCCCCATTTTCTATATACCATAGGAGAGGAGGTGCTTTGTAGCCCATAGATATAGATGGGATGTAACTGATTAAAGTACAGAACAGGAAGAGAGTATCGAAAGTTATTAGCTCAAAAGATTTCTTGCAGGATCAACGTATAATTTTTGTATTTATCAAACAGACTTAACTGGAGCCATTTTTCATTGTTTGCATTCATGTTAAAATACAAATTTTAGTAATAAAGATCACCTAAACCCCCCCCTGTTTTATATTTTCATAAAGAAGGGACCCTGTAGACTAAATCAATGGCAGTTGCAATGTTTTATGACTTCATGTCACATACTTATATAAAGTTCAGCCATAACATTATGACCACCCACCTAATATTGAGTAGATCCCTTTTGGCACCAAAACAGTCCTGACCCATTGAAGCATTATCTCCACCAGACCTCTGAAGGTATGTTGTGGTATCTGGCACCAGACCATCAATAGCAGATCCTTTAGGTTCTGTAAGTTGCGAGCTGAGGCCTTCATGGATTTGACTTTTTCCAGCCCATCTCACACACGTTCGATTGGATTGAGACCCGGAGAATTTGGAGGAATTTGAACTTGTTGTTGTATTCCTCAAACCATTCTTGAACCATTTTTTAGCGTGGCATGGTGCATTATCCTGCTGAAAGAGGCCACTGCCATCAATGAATAACGCGTCCATGAAGCGCTGAATTGGTCAGCAACTATGTTTATGTAGCTGTTACATGTCAAAGTAAAATCCACATGAATGGCAGGACCCAACATTTGCAGGACCCAGAACATTGCCCAAAGCAATACAATGCCACTGCTGGTTTGCCTTCTTCCCATAATGCATCCTGGAGCCATCCCTTCTCCAGGTGAGTGATGCACACACACCCAGCCAGCCACATGATGTAAGAGAAAACATGATTCAACAGTTCATGCCACCTTCTTCTATTGCTCTGTGGTCCAGTTCTGATGCTCATTTGCCCGTTGTAGGCGCTTTTGATAGTGGACACACATCCGCATGGGCACTCTGACCAGTCTGCGGCTATGCGGCCCCATACACAACAAACTGCAATGCCCTGTGCGATCAGACACTTTTCTATCGGAACCAACATTGACTTTTTAAGCAATTTGAGCTACTGTAGTGCTTCTATTAGATTGGACTACACTTGCCTGCCTTCCCTCCCCACATGCATCGATGAACCTTGGCTGCCCATGATTCTGTCACCAGTTCACTGGTTTTCCTACCTTGGATCACTTTTAGTAGGTGCTGACCACTGCAGAGTAGGAACATTGCATAAAAGCTGCTGTTTTGAAGTTGCTCTGACCCATTCGTCTAGCCATCTTGTCAAAGTTGCTCAAATTCTTACACATTTTTATTTTTTCTACTTACAACACATCATCTTTAGGGACACAATGTTCACTTGCGACCTAATATATCCCACCCACTTTTATGTGCCATTGTAATGAAATAACCAATGTTATTCACTTCACATGTCAATGGTTATAATGTTGTGGCTGATCAGTGTATATAATTACATTTTTGTTAAGGTTGAATAAAGATCTTTGTCATCTAGTTTAGTGTAAGTGTGTGTGTGTGTGTGTGTGTGTGTGTGAATATATGGTTCACTAAGAATGGCCATACTCCATACTCCTACTAAATTTTATTTATTTTTTAATATGTCCATACTCTCAGCTGACACCACCACTACAAGTTCCACAACTTTACTGCTGTAAGAGTATATAATCAATTTTGCAGTTTGAGCTTCTTTTCCTCCAATCTCAAGTGGTGGCCTCTTGTCAGCTTTAGGGATCTTAAAGTAGACATTTTATCACTGACTCTATCATCATCAATAATCAATGTGTGCATTGCAATAATATCCATTGTTTTTGTAATATTTTCTTATAACCTAGGTTCACCAGCCCCCTTATTAATTGTGTCACTCTTCAATGGACTCTCTCAAGTTCAAGGACATCCTTTCTGTGTATCGGTGAACAAAACTGAACCACATACTCAAGATGGGCCCATGCCATTGTTTTGTAAAGTGGCAGAATTTGTCTCAAGAGTAATAGTCTTTTTAATGCATGACAGTAGTCTGCATGCATTGTTAGCTGCAGATACAAGGACTCCCAAATAATTTGTAATCTCTGATTTCCCCAGTGGAACTCCTCCTAATGAGTAGTTTGCATGCATATTGTTAGCAACCAAATGCATAACTTTAAATTTCTCAATATTGAACCTGATCTGGCATGTAGCTGTCCATCCCCCTACGTTATCTAGGTCTTCCTGGAATGTTGCTATCTACTGTGTTGCTTTTATTACCCTGTACTGTGCTACTATTGTCAGTAAATTAAACCCAAATTAATTTTAGTGCACAAAACTACAATATAATACCCAATCTGTGGCAAAATATGAAAGATAAGGTTGTTTTGAGCTAACAGATACCTAATATGTCGTCTCAATACTTTACAGTGCATGTTGAAGTCGTCCCACAGCTTTACAGCCATGGCGTCCATGGCAGTAAAAGGGAAAACAAAATATTTAAAGATGTTTATTTAATAGATTAAAAAGGAGCAAAAAGGAGGATAATTGTAATGGTAAATATAATTTAAAGTTGGTTTAAACCCAAACACTAAAATCTCAAGTAATCTTTAAAGAAGAACTTTGGGCATATGCCATCTTAACCCTTGCAGCAGGGCTAACCCCACACTGCAATAGTTAAGTGCTTATTTTGTCTAGGGAGCTAAAATAACACTGTTACACTCACCTAAACCTTGAGCCTGACTGCCTGCTAGATGGGTCCCTTCAGCCCTGCTCCCTCAGCATCCTTACGTCCAATACACTGTATTGACCGAGATAACTCAAGCGTTCTTAGCCTGTCAGAGCAGAGGGGGTGCAAGTCTGTAGGGACTGATCTGTCAGCAAGCCAGGTCAGATGTTCAGGTGATTGTTTATTATTTTAGCTCCCTAGACAAAACAAGCACTTAACCCTTGCAGTGCAGTGGTAGCCACACTGCAAGGGTTAAGCTTTTATATGTCCAGAGTTCTTCCTTGATATGGTAAAATAATTCCATCTTTCACTAAAATAATACCTAGTGATCCTGCCATGCAGGTATTTGTTCAGGAACATCCTTTTAGAGGGAGACAATACTCCCATTAAATGTTTTAACCATAGTTTTTTATTAGGGTTTTACAAAATACAGGTAATGGTAACAGTCTTGTTACTTTTTTTTATTTGTTTGTGTTTTTATAATCTGTTTTTCTTTTTTACTAAGACTAAGGGGTCTATTCACTAAGCTGCCGAAGGTTCTAGCCGTAGCTTCCGATGATCCTTCGGCTATCTTCGGCTATCTTCGGCCCCAGGACCCATTCGGTTCAGTAGAACCGAAGGGGTGACGTACGGGCTATTCACAATAGCCCGTACAGGTCCCGAACATGGCCGAGCGGCTCAGTCGAGCCGAACGCATATGCATCGGCTCGGCTGAGCCGTGCTGAAAGCCGAAGCTGGCCGAGCAGCTTCTGACAGCTGGGCGGAGCCAGCTGTGATCTTACGGCTGGCTCCGGCCACTTGCAGTGAGATCAGCGTCCCTGGTTACCTGCTAACCAGAGACACTGATCTCCAAACAGCTAACTCTCCCTGGCGCCCCGGGAATCTGCTGCTCCCGGCCGCCAAGGAGAGAAACACTGCTGTGTCTTTTTTTTCTTTATTCTGACACGAGCGATGTCAGAATAGAAGTTCCCCATCAGGTCCATCAGCAGAGGGCGGGTACAATGCTAGTTTACTATTGGCTATTGCAAATTTAAATAGCCAATAGTAATGTACCAATGCTTTTCAATGGGAACATTTCTTTTTTTTTCCTATTCTGACATTGCTCGTGTCAGAATAAAGAAAAAAAGACACAGCAGTGTTTCTCTCCTGAACGTTCGGGAGCGGGAGGCTCCCAGAGCGCCCGGTAGAGTTTTTATTTTTGTTTTTTTTTCTGTTCGGCTCACTTCACTTCAGGTCGGTCATTCACTCGGCTGCCTACGACAGCTTAGTGAATAGACCCCTAATTGTCTCTATTATCTTATAAGTTGCTATTTAGATTTAAAAGATCTCAAATAACAATAAACCTCACAAAAATGCACAAAAAGGACATATAATTATTTTAATGTATTTCCAATGTATGACTTTTTCCCCTTTGGATGGAACTCTGCTTGCACACTCATCCATTTATCACAGTCCTCTGAAGTCAAGTGAGTACACGAGTGAATCAGCATTGTTCACACTTGATCTCCTATTATTTATATAAATGAGATTGCCTACCTAGAAACCAATTCATATTTAATCACTCAGCCACTGTCATTAAGCGACAGGGAGTGCTTGGCTTTATCTATGTACATAATAAAGCCAGTGTATACAGAAATAACATTTACTTCTAAAGCTATCCGGCAATCATGGGTAGCTTTAATTAACAGTCAGGATATATTTTCAAAGCTTCCTATCTTTTGTTAGTAGCTTCAAATAGCAGACTTTTTTTTTTTAAAAAGCTCTCCTTGCAATGCTGCAAAAATAAAAATTAAAGGGCCATTTTCTGTGAACACAAAATAGGCATTTTTGCCACAAAATTAAGCTTACTGAAATTAGATGACCATCCATCGTGGAGAATATGAGCAGTGCTCGTTGCTCAGACATGGTCCACCATTGCCAAAATAATGTAGCCTGTCCTAAACAGTGACATGCTTTTGCCACTGAAGTGCATGCATGTAGACAGGAAGTGGTTGCAAAGAGACTGGAGGGCATAGGCAATGATGAGATGCTAAAAAAAATAAAATAAGGTGAAGACAGGCAAAAACAAAACAAATTGCAGTTTATGATACACAGTGCTTTTGAAAACTAAATCTTATTTGGTTAGGGTTTACATCTTTGAATACTTTATTAAAAGTATTACATATTTACATATATGCATGTAGATTTGTGCAATCTAAAGGGAATCATAAAATTAATGAATCATGATTATCTTGTTGCCTAAGTTGCCTAATGCCTCTGAGATCAGACATATCTATTTGTAAATATGTATTAATTAAATTTATAAAAATCAAAAAGCATTGAATCAGCAATTCTCCTAACTCCATAATGTCTAAAGGGAAATGTCTACTAGCGGAGTTGTTAAAGTGGAACTATTATCTACATGCAACAGTACCTTAAAATTATGGCTTGCCTGTATGCGCTGCTTGCTCACCTGGAAGAATGAAGGGAAAGAGGTTTGCCCATGCATGTATAGTCATATTTGAATGGTTATCCAAATTTCTACCACAGCACATGCCCAACATTAGACATAAAGCTTAAATCTAAACTCCAGACACATATAGAAAACATTAACTTGTGCAGTTATTTGTTAATTAAAATAACATTTTGTAATGCCTCTAGTGTAATTACTTGATTTTAACTTCGTATAACCTCTTGTAATCTCTAACATGGAAACATTCAGACTGGTGGAGGGTCAGTACATGGAGCCAATTAGTTGTGCTTCAGCCCACATGAGCTAGCAAGTAACATTCCGACAGGAGAAGAGCAGAGTGAGCAGAGGGATAACTCATCACTGTGCTGCGGATGCTCCTTCATTGTCCAATCACATGCTGGGGGCAAAGTTATGACCTAACTTCTGTATATAAATTACTGGCTACTCCCACCACCTGCTGTGAGTACTAGCTTATACCTCATTGCTTGATACATGAGCATGGGTAAGGGAGCAGTGCATGCAGCAGGTGAAGGAGATGTTTGAAGTTTTGGACAGCTGCAACTGTTGTGAATCAGCAAATCAGAAGAGATTGAAGACAGGCTATCTGAAAGGTAAGTATACAGAATCTTCTTTCACAGCACAGGCTTAATTTTATTTGGACCCTATAGAGACAGTATCCTATAACCCTCTGTTAGAATTTTTTTTAAAGTCAATTCACAATTAGTGACGAGCCGAACGCCCACGTGTTCGGTTCGTATTCAAACTTCCGAATGGCCAAAAAGTTCGAATACGAACTCAAACTCAATGCAAGTCAATGGGGGTTGAACTTTTGAAATGCAATGTCCCCTTTAAGAGGGCCTATGTGCAAGTTATTGGCCATAAATGGTGTATGGGGGTCCGGGTACTACCCTGGGGACAGGAATCAATGACAAAAAAAATACAGTTTTTAAAGGAGCAGTGATATTAACATCACTTAAAGGGTAAGGGGAAAAAATGAAAAATTCCTTCCAAATTCATGCCTAGTGGTCCCCTTAACCTGCATGTGAAGTGGCAGATCTGTAGGATGTATAGAACCTGCTGCAGCAAAACTGAAATTCCTAAAAATAAAATTTAAAAAATGACATTTTTTTCTCTTAAAGTGTGCAGTTCCCCTTCCCAAACAATACCAGACCATTTAGGTCTGGTAGAAATGTTAGGAGGGACCAATTAAAAAAAAACTGTGTAGGGTTCCCCCTAAAAGTCATACCAGGCCCTTAAGATCTGGTAGGAATGTTTAGGAGGGAACCCATGTACAAAAATGGGGGGTAAAAACATGGGGCCACCCTAAAATTCCATACCAGACCCTTGATCCGAGCATAGGCCTGGCAGGGCCGGAAAGGGGGGGGGCGAGCGAGCAGCCCCCCTACTTCCCACACCAGGCCACATGCCCTCGGCACTGGGAGTGTGTCCCCGTGCCGATGGGGGACAAGGACCTCGTCCCCACAACCCTGACCCGGTGGTTGTGGGGGTCTACGGGCAAGGGGGTTTATTTGCATTGGGGTACCCCTTTAATTAGGGGGCACCCAGATGCCGCCCCCTCCCTCCCATTCACTAAAGGGTTAAATCAAATAGTTATTAAAAAGTCCAGACATGATAAAATCTTTTATTTGGAAAAAAAACAAAAGACATCTTTTTGACAAGTCTTTTATTTAAAAAATAAAATTGATCCACCGCCGTAATCCAGTGCCAATCATGGTGTCCAGCGTTGTCCACGACGACGACAGATAACAAAATAAAACAATAAAAAATAAAGAACGCCGGCCGCCATTATTACAGATGCCGGCAGGTGCAAGACTTTAACCAATCAGAGCTTTGAAAGGCATTTTGCCTTATGGAATGTCTGCGGTCAAACAAACCGCAAACATCCCATAAAGTTTGACGTTTGGCGAACGCTCGAACGGCCAATGTTCGATTCAAACTCATGTTCCAATCGAACACTCGGCCCATCCTTATTCACAATGGTTGCTGTGTTATTTATCATGTTTTAACATAACACGTTCTTCAAACTAGTCCTAATAACTTTCAATATATGTCTGCTCTAAGCAAAGCAGGAGCCATTTGAAGCTGTGATAAAATAGCACTACATAAAGTACATAAAGTTTTATGAGAAAGTAAAGCTTTTGACAGTTAAAGAGACTTTGGGTTGATTTACTAAAGCCAAATAGGTTGTTCACTTTGCAAGGGAATTTGCACTTTAGAAAGGAACTTTGCCTTAGCTTAGTGAACGTGGTGGAAATTCACTTTGCAAAGAATACCCAATCACAAATAAGAAAAAAAAAAAGTATTTTTGCTTGCATATGATTGGATAATGGAAGTCAGCAGAACTTCACCTTAATTACTAAGCTAAGAAAAAAATGATCTTGTGAAGTGGAAAATCCCCTGCAAAAAAGGAAATCAAATCCTGTCACTTTGTTTATTCAGGCATGGGCTTGGCACTTTGAAACATGTACCCTACCAGGCCCTGTCTGCATCCAGCCTGACCCCATCTCACATAGTGCCCAGCAGCAGTAGCATTTGTGCTTAAGAGGGGTGGGGCATGTATGAAAGGGCATCATCTTATAGGTGTACAACTGAAGTTTGATAATTAAGTATAATTAAGTATAGCCTTTTGTTTAGTAAAGAAAAGCAGAGGCACCTAACACATTTTCTGTGGTCAGGCTCTAATCTGGACTGGTAGCAGGCAGGAAACTCTAGCAGACCAACCAGGGACATGCCATGTGGATTTAGCTGTCACTGAGTCTGTACTAATTTAAAACATGAAAATCTACATAGCAAGCACACACCTCCAGATATTCCAGAATCAAAACATTGAATTCTGCCTTCAACCCTCTCTGCTGTGAGAGCCGTTTCATGGGTAAAAACGCTAACTGCTGTCAGAAAACTAAACAAGGTAAAAGAGCAGTCTGTATGTTTTGGGGATCACATTTGGGGCACCGTCTCATTCAGGAACTGACATGAGTTTAGTTACTGGCTTGGACGAGCAGATGTTTTGTTTGTTTTTATGCTGTGGACTTGCTGTGCAAAGCCCCCTGCATTGAGTTTGTTAGCTGTCTTACTGAATACAAGTGCAGGAAAAAACCTGCTTGGACTGTCACTTGGTGTCCCTGTCTCATACTTGGTTTACTGACACCAATACCAGTTGAGCGTGTCCCTCTCATTGTTGATTTATTTATAACTTTTCTATATGTATGTTAAACAATTCAAGTGATATTATAAACACAGACTTTAAAAAATATGTTTTTTTTTAAATATTTAAATCAGACCAGTTATACTTTTATATTCAATTAAGTTCCTAGAGGCTTTCCTTTGATGAGATTACAGATATGCATATCTTTGCATTTATACATTGCACACTTTCTGAAAATCATATAGGGGTCCATATCCTGCTTCTGACAGCTGGGCGGAGCTAGCCGTGATCTTATGGCTGGCTCCGCCACTTGTAGAGAGATCAGCGTCTCTGGTTACCAGCTAACCAGGGACACTGATCTCCAGACAGCCTAACTCTCCCAGGCGCTCCGGGAGTCTCCTGCTCCTGGCAGCCAAGGAGAGAAACACTGCTTTTTCTTTTTTTTTTATTCTGACACGAAGCCGTTGGCTGGCGTCAGAATAAAAAACAATTTTTTACCACAGGAATGCATTGCTAGATTCCTATTGGCTATTTCAATTTGCAATAGCCAATAGCAAACTAGCTATTGCACCCGCCCACTGCTGCAGTTCTACATCAGTTCCCCACTAGTGATTGACAGCAGCAGAGGGCGGGTGCAATAGCTAGTTTGATATTGGCTATTGCAAATTGAAATAGCCAATAGGAATCTAGAAATGCATTCCTATGGTGACATTTTTTTTCTTTTTTTTTGACGGCAGCAGAACCGCCGGCCAATAGAAAACAGTTGGGCGGAGCTAGCTGTCACTGCTAGCTCCGCACAATCGTTTTCTATTTTTTTTCTCCTTTTTAAACTATTTTTCTGTTCTGCTCGGTCCCACAGAGGAACCGAGCAGAACAGCCGAGCCGAATGCAGCATTCGGCTATTTACTCACTGCTGTTCGGCATCCATAAGAATAGACCGAACAGCAGCGAGTAGCCTGCCGCAGGTTCGGCTTAGCCAATCCAGATGTTGGATCGGCTAAGTCGAACTCCATCTGCACTTCGGGTCGGCCGAACATGCTGAGCATGTTCGGCTGACCCAAAGCCACATGAAGCCACCTGATGTATGGCTGATTGCAGCCGATATACGGCTGAAATCAGCCGTACCAGCCTGAAGTGAATAGCCGAACAGCGTTCGGCTCACTTCGCTTCAAGTCGGTCATTCACTCAGCTGCCTAAGGCAGCTGAGTGAATAGACTCCTTAGCTATCATATTAATAAAGACAATTCACTTACTTTCACATTCCCTAGGAAGACACAAAATGTAAATACTAACCAAAGACATAACTGTTTTTAATTAATTTACTGTGATTTCTTGCAATAATATTTATAGTATGCATTGATCAGAAACCACTAACAGGGTTTTTAAATATCGAATTAACTACCAAATTTGTCCTTAAAATTGTTTAAAAGACTCTGTGTGAAACTCAATACATATTAGCTTGAGTTGAACAGAAATATTCTTTTTTTTTCAAAAAGAAGCATTGTGCTGAGTACAATAACTTGTAGAAACCAATTAGAATTATTATCTCATTGGGCCCAGATTAGTAAACTGTATTCATTTGGTTAGTATGATTTGCTGTACTTGCTTGGTTTTATGAGTCAGAATAGACATACATTATATGTCTATTCTGTTTGTTTGCCATGGGTTAAAATGGCAGATACCATGAGGTAAAATTACCAAACTTGGTATATGCACCAGGGACTGCCTCTATAGCAGCACCTGGTTTATATTAAGGCCTTGCATGTAAGCAGTTCAGTATATGAGCTGTTGAGTAAACTGGAGTCAGGGACTCAAAAAATATTAACAATGTGCTGCACTATAACTCTGTATGCCACGTGTCAAAAAATATTAACAAAGATACGATATAGTGGGTTGTTACCAAGGAGGAAGAGGTGTTCTCTGCTATTCCAAATTTGCAGCCATCCGGGTCTTTTCCTCCAGACTTTATACATCAAGTGAAAGAAGATGTGCATTATTTGACCTTGTTCCAAGGTCTGCATATAAGGTGAGCAGCACTCCTGTGGGTGATTGGCGATCTAGAATTGCTGGAGATGACAGGAACTCTTCATGTTGAAGCTGTACATGCACCGTTGAACTACTCATTTTGGGACACTTCATTATCACACTTTTCTGCATGCATAAATTAAATGCACTTTATTGATTAAGATATTTAAATTGATTTGGATTTTAGTGAATCGTAATGTGATCACATTTACAGTTATGTGACAAATATGAACTATAATTTATTTTTTGACACATGGTATAGAGTTATATTGCACATTGTTAATATTTTATGAGTTATTCCTTAATTTGCAGGATCAGTGCTCGCTGCCTAGGTCACTTGTTTCTGGTGCAAAGTTTTTTAATTCTTATAAGTTTGGAGTCAGGGATTGTAAACACTGTTGGTTTATGGGAAGACCAGGCCCTGTGTCTGCATAGATGGTGCATCTTTAAAAGTTGAAATGTGATTAAAAAAATGGCAAAGAAAGGTTGAAGGTGCCAGGCAATTGCAATATACACTTATACTTTATAAATATACAGTATACTACAAATGTGCTTTTCAAAAGAATGACAGTTATATAGGTGGAAAACATGTATCTTTTCTTCATAATATAGCAAAAAAATATATTAAAAAATGCCCATGATAAATGGGTAAAGAATGTAGAAGAGAAGATATGGAAGAGGTGAGATTGGGCAATACATGTATATAGTTAAAATCAAGTAGTAGATATTTTATAGGGAAAGATGTATAATACATTGTATGTATATATAGTATTTGTTGTAATATCCCTAACTTTGAAGAACTGTATAACTATATTTATTGGAAATAATAAAAATATATTAAACCAAAAAATGCCCATGAACCTGAATGCAAAGATCTACAAAGGTGTAGTTTTTTCTTTACTTGTGGCTTTGAAAATCTTCTCTAACAAATTTATTATGTATGCTTTTATCACTTCTAAACAATTGGAGGACACTTGATAGTGGAATAACTCTCTATTCAATATATTAAAATTAATTAATTTGAGCAAATATTGCTTGGGAAAAAATTGTAGAATTGTATGACATAAAGGATATGATTTATTCTTGGACACTGTAGAGAACATTCCAATCAAACAAATATATTTCCTTTTTTTTCACTATTCGCTACTCTTAATTGATGGTTAAAAGAAATAGACAAATACTAAAAGGGGGATAAAAGCTGCTAGCCCCAAGTAGACTTGACATGCATATCCATACAAATGTTACCATCCTATTTGAATGTGTTGGATTCAACATAAACTGTAAACATTGAAATCATTAAAAATGCAATAAGGAAAGCATTGTCAATCACCTATGCAATGTAAATATCAATAAAATAGAATCATTTGGACCCTTATTGTCTGGGATTGGTTTATTTCATATTACAACACTTTCAGTTCTGTATGCTAAACTATGGGTGTTATTTAGTATTCATCTATGATTGTTAGCAGAAGAATGGCCTAAATATATTGCCACTTTCATGGAATTATGTTGCTAAGAAGCATGTAAATAAATATCAGCTCAGTCTCTCTCAATAACACATACATACAATATATATATATATATAT
>NW_017307129.1:637878-648522 GCF_000935625.1 Nanorana parkeri | reverse complement strand
ACGAGAGAGAGAGAGAGAGAGAGAGAGAGAGAGAGAGAGAGAGAGAGAGAGAGAAATGTTTATGTATGAATTGATTGAAGCTTTGTAGGTGCCATAACACAACCTTTAAAAATATTGTATGAAACAGCATGAATTTATCAATATATTATATGAAAACAAATGGCATAGAAAAGCAGCATGTGTTTTATCATTAATGTATACTTTATAATATTTTATCATTCAAGATATCTCTCAAGGCCACTCAAATGAATACAGAAAAAAGGTTTTCCATTTGAACGTTACTCATATACAAAAGTTCATCAATTATGTAAAGATGAAGAGTGGCCTAATTTTCAACACGTTTCACACACGTTTCTTCAGGAACAACTGGAGGGAACCTACGACATTCATTTAAAGAAAGAAAGTATATATCACTTATAATATTACTAATTAGTGCAATGCATGTGCTAATTTATATATTGCTGTACACTTATGTCAGGACAACTGATGAACATCTCATATGCAGTTGATAGTAAAAGAGTCCACACATAGAAGATAACAACAGTCCCAACATGAATGCCACTGATGAGGAGCTCTGTCCTATGGATACACCGGAGGAGAACAGGAACGCTAACCTCAGGATCTTATGGGAGATTGATATAATATATGATATAATGAATAGGCAAAATATAAAATATATAAAATAGTGGATGTTAACGCTAGCCAAACAGCTAAATATAAAGATGAAAGACATGTATGGAAACTGTTTTAGCTGCCGAAGGTATTTATAATTAATTCTATTTATTCTTGAGATTTACACAGCCTTTCCAGACAGCTGAGCTAGGAGACCTTACTTTTCTCTACTGCAATTAAGTGATATAACAAGGTCTTCCCCCTATGTCACCCAGCCTTTGATTATACAGTGAAAAAGAAGCATCAGATTGATGAGTTCATCTAGTCCATCTCTGTGTTGTGCTCTCTCCTGTCAGCATGTGTAGAACAGTAGGATTCTAAAACAGTGTCCTTCTAGTATATATGTTGGGCACATTCACATCTGGCTGTTTTGCATTTAGAAATATATTAATTAGGTCATACACAAATAATTAAAGTGTATCAAAACCCAAGAACAAAATCCCAATATATTGCAGCTTACCAGTCCTTGGATGTGGTGGTTGTATTAGTTTTCATATTTTAGTTTATTTTTACCTGGTGTCTCTGCTGGTAACACACATTTTTACCTAGGGTGAAAACACTTACTTACAAGACTAGATCAGAAGAGGAACAACATTTTCCTCCTAGGATAGCAAGTATGTAAGAACTACAGAACACCTACTCCTCTTCATATCTCCATAATAATGGGGTTCTGCAGTGCACAGAGATGAAGTGGGCAATGACGATACCACTCTTGAGATAAGACTGCAGAGAGCACAGGACAGAACAGCACTGGATTTTTTACAGTATCAGCTGGTATGTTTTTGCACTGATCAAACAAAAATTTAACAACAAGCTTTTCTAATTATATATTTAACATACAAAAAAGAGAAGTTTGTAGTTAGTTTTCTCACACTTTACATTTCAGCAATGTTATCACCTTTAATTTCTCTCTGTAACTCAAGAAACATTTCTCAAGAAACGAAAAGTCGTTTTTGAGACTGACGGTATGTTTGTTTTCCTTACTGAATAAGTCTTTATGAAACAGTGATACAGTTCATAAAGAATGTGTTATGTCGTCTTATTAAAAAACAATAAAAAATCAACACCATATGTTTACGGACACCATTATAGATTACAATTTGGTTATGTTATTACATACTGTACATTTCATTACATAAATACATTTCATAATTATGATCTATTGATTACAATTTGGTGGACACAGCATATAGTGCTGCACACAAAGCCTCAGGCACTTCACGCAGTAGCAGGCAGGCACTATGTAGTAAAGCTGTGAGGGGTAGGCACAGTGGTAATGAACAGCTGGTAAGAGGCAAAGGGTGGTGTGCATCAGCTACTGAAATGAACAGGGCCAGAGGTACAGTAGCTGACAGTTGGTGGGAGACAGCAATAATGCCATGCATCCTGTTGTTATTCACCCAGATCCTCCTGGGACTTTCTCTTGCTTTGCTGTTACAGGCTTTGATCTTGAGTGTTCCACAGGCTCCTAAACACGTGACATCTAGATGTTTAAGATAATAGTACCTTCACATCATATCTAGTGGTTAAAAGCCCAACTCCAGCATTTAAATTTACCCATGTAGTGCCCCACCCCGCATTGTATAGGTTAAGTGCTTGTTTGGCTAGGAACAAAACAAATAAGTACAAATACTTATCTTGTACCTCACTCCTGCATGCTTCCTCCTCTTTGTGTGACTGGTCCCCCAAAGCAGCTTCACTTACATACCCAGTCAGTCACAGCTCTCTGATATCATCACGTACAATGAAGAGCCAGTGGGGGAGCAAGGAATTAGGTAAGTGTTGGTACTTATTCTTTTCCACCTAGCCAAATGAGCATTTAAACCATGTAGTGGTACATTAAAAAGCAGTCCGGAGTTGGTTTTTAGGTTATAATACATGTTTGGAACTTCCCAGGTACAGCTATGAACAATTTCTCTAATGCTATATAAGATAGTACTCATCTTAAGCAAGATGCCTGCACAAATAAGTTTACCATTACATTAGCATTCCTTAGCTCTGATATTTAATTTGTATGTATTACATATTCTGATTCTGCATCTTATGTCCAGTATGATAAGGTGGGTTACAGCAATGTTTTATATGAAGATTTGTAAAAAATACATAAGGACCTTACTGAATGAGAATTAACAAATCGGAGTTGAAACCTGAATGCTTATTTGGCAATTAAATATTTTTTTGTAGTCTGTTTTATTGTAATATAAGCCAGAACTGTAAAATGTATATGAGAATCTGGTATTATTATTTTTTTTCTTGTTGATGTATATAGACATTGGTTCCAATGTCTATGCTACTTAGCTCTATTCTCCTTTTTTCTAGTCATTCAACTCTCTTAACATTCATACACCCATTTAACTTATGCTTTTTTGTCATGGAACTGATATACAATAAAGGATTGTTTTACAAACCCATATTTTATGTTAATAATAATCCTGTTATATTAATCAAATTTTCTTACAATATAACTTTTTTGCAAGACCATTTAACACTGAGAAACGTTTCCTCAGTATGAATGGTAAGTGCTATACATTAAAAAATAAAATGCCGTCAGTACCCATGCATAAGATATTTTATGAGGATATAACTTTTTTAAAATTTTGAACAGGTAAATAGACCCTAAATAATTGACAGAAAAATTGAAGGAAAGGGGGAGGCAGTGGGAACATAGAAAATATTAACTGTAAGTGTATCTTCTATCTAATTTATATCAAAATCAGTAGGGGACAGGTAAGAGGAAACTGTAAAATATATAAAACAAACAAGCAAAGATCATATTCCTATTAAAGCTCAACATATAAATTGTATTTATGATTGGACATAGCTTCAAAAATTTTAATCTTTAGTTGAGCCATGCAGAAGACCACTTCAAATGAATGTGAAGCCACAGACAAGCCCATGCATTTATGAGGTATAGCAAATTTTATGAAATGAATGTTACAGTAAATCATATAAAAGAAGGAATTTCAAAGCCTATGACCTTTTTTTATTCAGGTAGAAGGTGTAAAAAATTGATATGATTTCAGTGCCTGAGGAAGGATAATCAGCTCTATGAAACATCACAAAATAAACATTGCCATTTGATTATCTTGCCTGGTGAAATAAAAGCATTTTGTAGACCTTTAACCATCAATGTTTGCCCAGAGCAAATAAATCCACCCCCCAAAAATAGAGTTGTATTGCTGCAGGCAAAATTTTACATGTGGAAGGTTTTGCAAGCCACATCATAATTATTTGTGTTTTATGTCTGCAACATGTGCAAGTTTTCTGTACTTGGCAGGCCTTTCCATAATGTGTTGGTTGTATTCCAAATCTTAACACTTTACACCCTCACTTTATAACAGGCAGAAATCGGTGAGGTGGCTGTGCACATGCCCCATGTCTATGGGAAATAATACACCTATAGACAGTCACACCTGAGTGGAGTGACTGAATTAGGGTGCATAGAAACATAAGAGCTTACAGACACTCTGTCATTAAGAACAAAAAATGCATTGGTATAAAGTAGAGATACCTAGAGCATACATAGTATCTGCACTTAGCTACAATAGCCTCTAAAACCGTTCTGCAGTCTCATTCGGGGTTGTTCTTCCAGGTAAAGCTCAACACCTCTGATTAGAAGGTGACTGAGCAGTGGTTTGCAGGCATCCAGGAGGCAACACTGCTTCCTTCTAAATGCCTTTCTTTTCATCCCACGGTGGATTTTACATTGCAAAACCATGCTGTAACAGTGTTCCAAATATTTGGCATACAGTTGTCGAGGCATTCTACTGACTTCCATGGGTGAGTTTGAGCATGCCAAATTAAAATTGCCATTTCACAAAGCATCACAGCCATGGCAATGTATATGGTCCTGTGGTGTGGCCATATTATTATTGTGTAGATAGACAGTTAAAAGCTCTGTTGCTCTGTTGCCTGCATTTACTTCCCCACAGCCACCTGTATGAATTTAGCCTGAGAGTATATTAAGAATGAATAATTTCAACCCAATGCTGGCAAGGCGGGCTTCCATTTCCTCTTAGTTTAAAATACTATGGAAAGTGATTTGTTATTCAGCTGCCTTTTCCTTCCATTTGGAGGAAAACAAAATTATACATATTTTGACAGCCTAGAGCAGAAATTTACCTCAGACAACATAACACGTAAGCCACCAATCACGTGAGCCACCAACTTACCATTAAAAAAACCTCCTTGACCCCTTTTAATCTAGCTTTCATTCACAATAGAATCTGCCCTTCTGAAACATATAAACAATTTACTAACTGCTAAAACCAATGACCACTACTCCATTCCATACTGTTAGACCTTTCGCTGTCTTTGACACAGATGATCACCCTCTCCTCCTCAAACACCCCACTCCCTTAACCTCTAAGACTCTGCTCCCTAATGGTTAACTTCTTATCTATCTCAGCACACCTTCAGAGTCACCTGCAACTCTTTCTCCTCCTCTTCTCTTTCTCTGCCCATGGGGTCCCCCAAGTCTCTGTCCTTGGGCCCCTTCAATTTACTCTAGCTACAACTCCTCCCTGGGTCACTTAATAATCTTCCATGGCTTCCAATACCATCTCTATAATGATGACACCCAAAGCTATCTCTCCACTCCTCGCTTCACCCCTTTTGTCTCCTCATGCATCTCTCATCTACTCACTGACATATCAACATGGATGTCACACCACTTCCTCAAATTCATTCTGTTCAAAACTGAACTCATAATATTTACTCCCCTTCATGTCCCCTTTCCCTACTTCTCCATCACAATCAACAGCTCAACAATCAACCTCTCCCCTCAGACCATGACGCTCTGTGTAATCCTTGATTTTGAGCACTCCTTTCAGCCCCACATCCAATCACTATGCAAATATTGTCGACTCAACTTCTTCAGGAATTCCAAACTTCACTCCTTTTTTAACAAACAACACCACAAAGCTCTAATTTACTCCCTTGTTATCTCTCACCTCAACTATTAAATCTCCCACCTTATTGGCTTACCACTACACAGATTATCACCCTTCAGTTTATCATGAATGCTGCAGCCAGACTCATCCACCTTGCCAACCGCTCAGTGTCCGCTGCATCTTTCTACCAATTCATCTGCTGGCTCCCACTTGCCCAACAAAAAAATTAAAAATGTTATCAGTAACATTCAAAGCCATCTACAACTCTTCCCCAAACGACATCACCAACCTCATCTTAAACTATCACCCAAACCGTCCTCTCCGCTGCTCTCAAGACATCCTGCTTTCTAGCTCCCTCATCAGCTCCTCCCATGCTTGCCACCAGTACTACTCCAGAGTCTCTTCCATCCTCTGGAGCACCATAACCCAAATCTATTTGCTTATCTACTTTGCTTTTACTTCTTCTTTTACTGCATCCCACACAATTAATACCCTTTGTATCGCTTGCCCTTCCTATTAGATTGTAAGTTCTAAGCAGGGCCCTCTTAACCCTTGTGTATTGGAATTTTATTGTAACTGTACAATCTCCTTGTGTTTTGTAAAGCACTCCACAAACTGTTAGAGCTATATAAATCCTGTATAATAACAACAGTATACTAAGCATTAAGGGCTAGTTCACACCAGAAACAGTGCGTTCCGGCCCGGTTTGGGCCAGAACACACTGGATCGCATTGCGGCCGACTCAATTTGTTGTGGGGCGGGAGTTTGCGTGGCAGTGCATTGACACCACAGCCACGTCTGGATACTGCAAAGGGACAAAGAGCTAACACTCTAACATTTTGCCTGAGCCTATGTTAAAAAATAACTTCATAAAAAGTCAGGGAATATTCAGCAACTGTTAAGACATTTTTTTTAAAATTGACAATTTTTATTAAATCTTTTTCAGATAAAGGTGATACAAACATCGTCGTGATAAAACATAGCCAGACCTCCGGTGGGATCTTGGCTAAACAAAACAAATATAAGGAATAAACACACCTTGGATGCTGATGCGCATAACATTTTGACTATTCCGTATTAAATCAGCGCCAATGTAGCTACTTATTCACAGCTAATATGTCTAACCATGTATTCTCTTGGCTGCTATATTTATATACTGCTGGTAAGTTCCCACATCCGGTCGGCCTGGTAGTCGTATTTGCGTAACAAGTTTGCATCAAAATTCAGGAGAAATTAGGAAAGCAAGTATATAGAAAGTAGAAAAGTAGGAGAACAAAATTGAACTGCCACATTCCTCTGTATAGTTTCAATAAAATAACAATAAAGTAATGTAATGATTCGGGTCTGGACGTTCCTTTTCCGGTATTCTTTGTCGCTATGAACTCCTGAGTTATCCACTACCCTCATCTATTCCTACACGTATTTTATCTTACAATTATGTCTTACAATTATGTATCCACCAAGTGGTCTTCTTCTAACGTCCAAGCATTCCAAACTCCCTTGTGTGCTGTTAGGGTATTGTTAAGCCTCGCAGTCAGATATTCCATGGACTGGACCTCTTTAACGCTAGCATATAGCTCAGTTCTAGAAGGTGGAAGTTGTCTTTTCCATTGTACTGATATCAAGCATCTTGCTGCAGTTAGTATATGCATAGCCAGTTTTTTATCAGTTTTCGATAATTGTGGAAATGGGAGGCTTAACAAGTAGTGTATAGGAGCTAGAGGAAGTGAGTGACCAGTTACATGTTCGAGTGTGTGTTGCACCATTTTCCAATAAGGTTGTAATGTAGGGCAAGACCAAAATATGTGGAATAGAGAACCTATGTCACTGTCACATCTTTAGTAATAATGGAATAAATGTGGTAGTGCCTGTCCCCCTTTCGCTCTTGAAGCATATAGTATTCTTTGAGCAACCCTATGTCTTTTACCATCCCAAACAAAGTTCAGTACATCACTCTGAAAGGACTTTAGGTCTGATGCCGGTATCTTAACCGGCAAAGTGCTAAAGTGGTACAAAAGTTTAGGTAGCAATGTCATTTTTATTGATGTAAGTCTACCCGTAAAGGACAGTTTTAATGAAAGCCACCTCTTCATCTGTGACCGTAGTGACTGAAATAGTGGTTTATAATTGGCTGTGTATAGTGAGCTTGATAATGGATTTGGAGGGGTTGGCAACCAGCCTCCTCTCCATTGCCACTATCTCCTTCTTCAAGCGGATCGCGGTTGCCTGACTGTCTTTTCTGATTTTAGACGCCAAGGCAATACAATGTCCCCGAATAGTAGCTTTGTGTGCTTCCCATAAAGTTGCAGTATGTGTGACTGTGCCCTCATTGAATTCAAAATAGGAATTCAAAGCGGTGTTCAAGTCCTGCTTTGTAGATTCCTCTTTGAGAAGACTCTCATTCATTCTCCAATGACATTGTTTGATCTTGGAAGGATCCAAACATAGTGTTACGTCAATGGGGGCATGGTCTGACCAGGAAATAACCCCTATATCTGCGGTTGCCATGTTCCTCAAAGTTGGCGTGTTTACTAAAAGATAGTCTATCCTTGTGTGGGTGTGGTGTACTGCAGAGTAAAACGTATAGCATTTCTCTGAGGGGTGTATCACCCGCCACGAGTCCATCAATGAATGTTGGCGGAGCAGGCGCCTGAAGTGTCTGGAAGTATATTCTGCCCCCTTCGGAGCTTGTCGTCCCGAGTGACCCAAGTGATCAAAAGCCATAGAATATGGCATGTTAAAGTCTCCCCCCACAATAAGGTAAGTACGATCATGTCGTGCCACTCTTGTAAGAAGTTTTGTGAGAAACCCAATCTGTCCCGTATTGGGAGCATATATGTTACATATCGTAGCCGGAGTCCCCTGCCAAGTGCCATGTAGGATCACATGTCTCCCTTGTCTATCTGTGAGAACTGTATCGGGTTTAAACGTGCATGAGTCTTTAAGTAATATGGCTACTCCTCCCTTTTTTTTTTTTTTTGTGAGTGGACGAGTATGCGCAGGGGTATAGGTAGGAAAGGAATTTAAAGGTGTTTAAGGGCGTGAAATGTGTTTCTTGCAAGAATATTATATCCGAATTAGAGTGTTTGAGTTCCCTGTATGTCAAATTTCGTTTATACGGAGAGTTCAATCCCTTAACGTTAAGGGAGAACAATTTAGTTGTAGGGGCTGCCATCACAGTGATGTATTGAATGTAGAAGGATGTCCAAGGTCGCCCTTCCTAAGGAAGTGTAATGAAGACTAACCTGGCGTCCAGAGGTCCCGAAGAGGTTGCAGTTCAATATGTTACGGAGGAATGAGGTTGAGAAAAGAGAAGTATGAGGAGTAAAAGATACATGAAGTATTCTATGGAGAAAATAATCAACGTTAAGAGAACTAGTCAACAAAACTATCCACGTAGCATACATAACAACATATGCACATTAGATTTCAAAAATGACAATATAGATAGGAACAAGTGGGTATACCACGTCTTCCAATGCAACTGGACAATAATAAATATTAACCAAGAGCTTTGAAGAACTTAGAATTATATATCACCCACTGTGACTTAGTGTTTCGGGGGTGGGAACAAAATCGTAAATGTATAACGATATGATTCTAGAACCCTGTCTTCCCCGTCCAGAGCTGCTACTAAACAAACAAAGCTAAGAGCTTACTATCTTTAGATAAAATAACAATATAACTATCTTTTTTTGAGCTTCAATCTACGATTTGTATTAACTGCCTGCTAAGGTAAGGCAAAAAACCAGGTATGGGCTAACATCTTCCCAGTTGAAAGTTTCCAATAGCAACAATTGCTATGCGCTATCCTCTTGTCGTTCAACGTGGACGCCTTGGAGTAGAGGTTGGGAAGGAATGAGGAGACCTTCCGGTCGGCGTAGAAGTAATTTGCATGAACCTGAATGACCTTCTGCCATTGAGGTGGTTCCGGATCTAGGGTAGGTAGCGGTTCCCATCCAGTCAAGGTTGGACACGTAAGTCTAAGGTCTGAGCAAAAAGATGATAAGTCTTCCGGGACCCTCAGCGTGGCGCTCTTACCATCTCTTCGGGCTGTTAGGCTGAATGGGTATCCCCAGCGGTATGTGATGTTATTATCCCTAAGTAAGGTCAGCAAAGGCTGAAGGCAGCGACGCTGTTGTAAGGTGTGCCAGGACAAGTCTTGGTATATCTGAAGAGGGGCTCCATCAAATTCCAGAGACCGTAGAGCGCGTGCCTTTCTGAGGATCTCTTCTTTGACCGTGAAGTAGTGGATCCTGCATATCACATCACGCGGAGTGGAGGTAGAACCTCTAGGTCGTAGTGCCCTATGGGCCCTGTCCATTTCGATTCTGTGGGAGGAGGGATTGCCCAATACGTTATTAAACAATGTTTGGAGAACAGCCTGAAGATCTTCAGTGTCGGTTGCCTCCGTTAGTCCTTTGATCCTTAGGTTGTTACGTCTGCCTCAATTGTCTAGGTCCTCCACTCTGTGCTGTAGGTCTCTGATTACCGAAGCTTGGTCCACATAGTTGGTATGTAGCTTGTATACATCCTGTTTGGTGGTCTGTAAATCCTCATCTACTGCCGTTACTTTCTGCGCCAGTTGATGAAAGTCATTGCAAAGTATTTGAATTTCCGATTTGCATGTTTCCCTGACTTCATGAATAAGAAGCCGAAAATCTTTCTTTGTGGGAATATGCTTAATACATTCCCTCCAAGATGTGTACTCTGTATCTTCTGTTTCTGAGGAGGATCTTTCTACTGTAGTTTCCGCAATGTGGCGTTTAAATGGGGTCTTTTGCGCTTTTAGTTCTTTGTGTGTTTGGGTCATAGTTGTAGGGGAGCCTGGAGTTCTACTACTCACAGTAGAATTTGTGGCTTTTTGCAGAAGCACCGCTAGATGGCGGTGTTCGTCCACCAACACTGCATGTTGCTGTTGAGACTGCAAAGGCCTTTGCAAAGGCCTTTGCAAAGGAGGTGGCTGAGAATCCTTGGATCGTCTGCCACTCGAGTCACTGGATCTGGGATGCCGTTGGGGCCTAGGTACGTCTTCCAAGGGAAGGGCCCATGTTTGTAAGGGAGACGTCGGGGGGGGGGG
>NW_017307129.1:636117-637865 GCF_000935625.1 Nanorana parkeri | reverse complement strand
GGGGGGGGGGGGTCGGGAGAGGAATCGGCTCCTCTGGGCTTGTGGGGGAAGTGCATACATTCCCACTATGTGTAGCCGTGTCGAGTGTCTCTCCCATGCCCAAATGAGTAGGAGAAGGCCAGACCTCTGCCTCTCTCCCCGGTCCCCAGATATGCCTACTGTCCCCTGCGTCTCCTGCGGCTGGGCTAAATGGATCCCTCCATAGGTGATGTAGGTGAGCCCATGGAGCTGGAGGACGAGGAAGGGGATACTTCTCCCCTCTGATTCGATCCACTCGGTGTGTCGGCTAAGTGGTCACCTCGTGCGTTCTGTGTACGAGGACCCGGCGGCACCATTGTGTTCAGATGCCGGCCGGCGGCTTCGTGGGGATCGAAGTAGTTTTTAATGGTCGCCGGCTGACCTTGCTTTTTCCACGTTTGTCTCGTCGACTTGGGGGGTCTGCGGTGTCCATGCCTGGTCATTTTGCTCTCTGTAAAAGGCAGTTGTGTAGCTCTATGCTGTAGCTCTGGACGGAGCACTCAGGAAGCACGTCTAGCTCAGTCTGCCATCAAGCCACGCCCAAGACATTTAACATTTTGGTCAAAAATATTTAATGTAGATTATAGTGTATATAGTGTGGGTGTTTGTAGTGCACAGAGTACAGGGGTCAGGAGTATGTGATGCACAGACTTCTGAAGTCATTTAGGAGTATGTAACTCATACAGCACAGGGGTCAGGGGTGTGAAATGCACAGAGTGCAGGGGTCTGCAGTACATAATGCACAAAATGTTGGGATTATGGATGTGTAACTTACAAAGCATATTGGTTACACATAATACACAAACTTCAGGGGTCAGGAGTACATAATGCAAAGAGTGATTGCCTCAAAAACTGCAGAACCAGCACACAATACTCTTCCAAAGAAAATACAACTTTATTCCACACGCATCTGGACAAAAAACAACCACTGACATGTTTCTGCCTTACTTAGCTGGTTGTGAACACCAACCTCACTAAAGGAAAAAAACACAAAGGGCGGGGAGAAACACATAGGAGCGCCTGTATATAATAAACAATACATATAATCCCAATCTTTTTTGTTAATGTGATTACATGGATTGTTTATTAGATACAGGGGCTCCAATGTGTTTCTCCCCCGCCTTATGTGGTGTGTTATATTAGTAGGGTTGGTGTTCACAACCAGCTATGACTAAGGCTGAGTAAGGCAGAAACATGTCAGTGGTTGTCTTTTGAACAAATGTGTGTGGCATCAAATTAAAATTTTATTTGGAAGAGAATTGTGTGCTGGTTCTGCAGTTTTTGAGACAACCTCTCCAGAAGAAGGTTATGCGTGCACTGAATGTGGATCACAAGGATGCATGACAGGGGTGAACTGTGCACTTTGCATTTCTAGTCATAATGCAAAGAGTACATGTGCTAGGAATGTGTAAAGCATGCAGGGGTTTGAGTGCATAATGAATAGAGTGCAAAGATTAGGGATATATAACACACAGAGTGCAGGGGTTAAGGTGTATGTGTTGTACAGGGTACAGGGATTATGGGCATGTAACACACATAATGCAGGGGTGAAAAGTATATAACCCAAAGAGTGCAGGGGTTCGGGGTGTCTAACTTCCAAAGTGCAGCGTTGAAATTGTGTAACACAGAAAGTGCAGAGGTCAGAAATGAGTAAAAAATTCCCCCAGCAAGCAATATTCTCCCCATTCTTCCCTCTTAGCAACACCCCAAAAAATCCAACACTAATTTCT